>NC_091173.1:34812508-35055008 GCF_040958095.1 Procambarus clarkii
AGTAGTGAGTCAGCAGCCTCATACATAAGTCAGCAGACACTGTATTCACCAGTGTAATTATTCTGATTGTAATTAGTTTTACTGTAAAATAATGCATTATGATACACAATTTAGTGACAAGGAAGGAACTAAATTGTAGTATCCTAAATTGGCACAATAATTTGTAAGTCGTCAAGTGGTGATGATGAAGCCACACATCAGAAGATGACGAGTCGTCAAGTGGTGATGATGAAGCCACACATCAGAAGATGACGAGTCGTCAAGTGGTGATGATGAAGCCACACATCAGAAGATGACGAGTTCGTCAAGTGGTGATGATGAAGCCACACATCAGTAGATGACGAGTCGTCAAGTGGTGATGATGAAGCCACACATCAGAAGATGAAGAAACGAACACGTTTTGGTCCATCCTGGACCGTTATTACATCATTCTTCATCACCTGATGTGTGGCTCGGTCATCATATCTTCAACCCCGCTATTGTGGCTCATCCTCAAGTACCATCCTACATGTAGCGGGGAGGTCGTGTAATGTCACGTCACTTCCTGTACCATCCTACATGTAGGGGGGAGGGTCGTGTAATGTCACGTCACTTCCTGTACCATCCTACATGTAGCGAGGAAGGTCGTGTAATGTCACGTCACTTCCTGTACCATCCTACATGTAGCGGGGAGGGTCGTGTAATGTCACGTCACTTCCTGTACCATCCTACATGTAGCGGGGAGGGTCGTGTAATGTCACGTCACTTCCTGTACCATCCTACATGTAGCGGGGAGGTCGTGTAATGTCACGTCACTTCCTGTACCATCCTACATGTAGCGGGGAGGTCGTGTAATGTCACGTCACTTCCTGTACCATCCTACATGTAGCGGGGAGGTCGTGTAATGTCACGTCACTTCCTGTACCATCCTACATGTAGCGGGGAGGGTCGTGTAATGTCACGTCACTTCCTGTACCATCCTACATGTAGCGGGGAGGTCGTGTAAGGTCACGTCACTTCCTGTACCATCCTACATGTAGCGGGGAGGTCGTGTAATGTCACGTCACTTCCTGTACCATCCTACATGTAGCGGGGAGGGTCGTGTAATGTCACGTCACTTCCTGTACCATCCTACATGTAGCGGGGAGGTCGTGTAATGTCACGTCACTTCCTGTACCATCCTGCATGTAGCGGGGAGGTCGTGTAATGTCACGTCACTTCCTGTACCATCCTACATGTAGGGGGCAGGTCGTGTAATGTCACGTCACTACCTGTACCATCCTACATGTAGCGGGGAGGTCGTGTAATGTCACGTCACTTCCTGTACCATCCTACATGTAGCGGGGAGGTCGTGTAATGTCACGTCACTTCCTGTACCATCCTACATGTAGGGGGCAGGTCGTGTAATGTCACGTCACTTCCTGTACCATCCTACATGTAGCGGGGAAGGTCGTGTAATGTCACGTCACTTCCTGTACCATCCTACATGTAGCCCCGCAGGTCGTGTAATGTCACGTCACTTCCTGTTCCATCCTACATGTAGCGGGGAGGTCGTGTAATGTCACGTCACTTCCTGTACCATCCTACATGTAGCGGGGAGGGTCGTGTAATGTCACGTCACTTCCTGTACCATCCTACATGTAGCGGGGAGGGTCGTGTAATGTCACGTCACTTCCTGTACCATCCTACATGTAGCGGGGAGGGTCGTGTAATGTCACGTCACTTCCTGTACCATCCTACATGTAGCGGGGAGGTCGTGTAATGTCACGTCACTTCCTGTACCATCCTACATGTAGCGGGGAGGTCGTGTAATGTCACGTCACTTCCTGTACCATCCTACATGTAGCGGGGAGGGTCGTGTAATGTCACGTCACTTCCTGTACCATCCTACATGTAGCGGGGAGGTCGAGTAATGTCACGTCACTTCCTGTACCATCCTACATGTAGCGGGGAGGGTCGTGTAATGTCACGTCACTTCCTGTACCATCCTACATGTAGCGGGGAGGGTCGTGTAATGTCACGTCACTTCCTGTACCATCCTACATGTAGCGGGGAGGTCGTGTAATGTCACGTCACTTCCTGTACCATCCTACATGTAGCCCCGCAGGTCGTGTAATGTCACGTCACTTCCTGTACCATCCTACATGTAGCGGGGAGGTCGTGTAATGTCACGTCACTTCCTGTACCATCCTACATGTAGCGGGGAGGGTCGTGTAATGTCACGTCACTTCCTGTACCATCCTACATGTAGCCCCGCAGGTCGTGTAATGTCACGTCACTTCCTGTACCATCCTACATGTAGCGGGGAGGTCGTGTAATGTCACGTCACTTCCTGTACCATCCTACATGTAGCGGGGAGGTCGTGTAATGTCACGTCACTTCCTCCACCTACTGACCTCTGCCTAATAAATAGTAAATCAAAACAAATAATAACTAAATTAGACTCAAATGTATTAGAATTAATTAAATAAACATTTTAATGTAACTGGTGAATAAAATTTCCACACCAGATCCTAGAACGGAGTGACTTGTAAATACTCCAAGACTCCTGTGCTAAGAGTAGGCAACTTGGCCCCTGCTCGGGTCTAGCCCTTGCCCCTGCTCGGGTGTAGCCCTTGCCCCTGCTCGGGTCTAGCCCTTGCCCCTGCTCGGGTCTAGCCCTTGCCCCTGCTCGGGTCTAGCCCTTGCCCCTGCTCGGGTCTAGCCCTTGCCCCTGCTCGGGTCTAGCCCTTGCCCCTGCTCGGGTCTAGCCCTTGCCCCTGCTCGGGTCTAGCCCTTGCCCCTGCTCGGGTCTAGCCCTTGCCCCTGCTCGGGTGTAGCCCTTGCCCCTGCTCGGGTCTAGCCCTTGCCCCTGCTCGGGTCTAGCCCTTGCCCCTGCTCGGGTCTAGCCCTTGCCCCTGCTCGGGTCTAGCCCTTGCCCCTGCTCGGGTCTAGCCCTTGCCCCTGCTCGGGTCTAGCCCTTGCCCCTGCTCGGGTCTAGCCCTTGCCCCTGCTCGGGTCTAGCCCTTGCCCCTGCTCGGGTCTAGCCCTTGCCCCTGCTCGGGTCTAGCCCTCAGCAGTTATGACAATTGTGTCTGGGAGCGAATCATGCATGAAGAACAGTGTCTGGGAGTGAATCATGCATGAAGAACAGTGTCTGGGAGTGAATCATGCATGAAGAACAGTGTCTGGGAGTGAATCATGCATGAAGAACAGTGTCTGGGAGTGAATCATGCATGAAGAACAGTGTCTGGGAGTGAATCATGAATATACAACTCCTCAAGTGTTGTCAGTAGTTATCCATCGTCTTAGAACTTAAATGTCGTGAAACAGCTGTTAGAGAGATAGATTTTTTGACAATTTGGAAGATTGTTCAAATAGACTGACAGGTATATATTTTCCTAGTTAAAATACATTTTAGTAAATAGAGGCAGGTTTTGGAAATAGGTAAATCGACAAGACAGGAGAAAATGGGAAATATAATCATATGTAAATAGCTTGAACAATATGAAACTGAAACAAAGATGGGCAAAGACAAAATAAAAAGGATGACTATTAAGGTTCTAATATTGTTCTCCCCACTCTCCAGACTCACTCCTTGCCGTTTGCCAGCACGATCGGAGGCTCCTCAGGGCTCTTCGGAGGCGCCGGGATCTTCGGGGGCGCTGGAATTCTCGGAGGCGCTGGGGCCTTCGGAGGCGCTGGTCTTTCCGGAGGATTCGGAGGGCTAGGAAGTCTGGGAACTTTCACAGCTGGTCTTGGAGGCCCCTTCGGCACGGGTTCCAACAACGGGATTGTCAATGGACTCTCTTCGCCATTCTTGCCATTGACTAACCAGCAGACCTTCTTGCCGTTCTCTGCTGCAGGAGGTGGCATTGGAGGATTGGGCTTTGCAGGCGGAGGCATAGATGGATTTAATTCCGGATTCATATCCGGCTCCTCGCCACACGGATTTAAAGGAGGATCACTTCAACTTGGGTCTTTTGGAGGCCAGAGTAGTTTTGGTTCACCGGATGAAACGAAATCTGGCGGGAACAGTAATTTCGATGCCCTAAGGCAACCCGCAGCAAATTCTTACCATTCTACCTTGAACGATCCTACATATTCATTTCTACCTATCCATAAAGAGGAGAAACTAAGTCTTTTAGAAACAGAGGTACGAAAGGACTTAGATATTGACGAAAAGCAGCTTTCGCCAGAGCAGCGGACAACAAAGGCGATCTATGAGTCCATCTCAGGTGTTCAGTCTTCCAGTCACAGTTTCAACAGCTTTAACACTGATAATTCAAAGGCTGAAGAAGGAGTAACGTACGATGAATCGACAACGCTGCCACTGAGGCCCACGCAATCAGTTGCAGAGGGCCCCTTGAGGGTAGGCAGCGATGACTCAGGACTGACACATACAGACCAAGAGGGCCCCTTGAGGGTAGGCAGCGATGGCTCAGGGCTGACACATACAGACCAAGAGGGCCCCTTGAGGGTAGGCAGCGATGACTCAGGGCTGACACATACAGACCAAGAGGGCCCCTTGAGGGTAGGCAGCGATGACTCAGGGCTGACACATACAGACCAAGAGGGCCCCTTGATGATTGGCAGCGATGGCTCAGGGGCTAGCAGCATTGCACCAGGTTGGGGTCAAGATGTAGGATCCTCTTCCTCATCATCAATTACTGGGATGGTTACTCCTGACACCGTCGACGGCGACGAGCACGAGCACAGCCTTGTGCTCCACGACGGGGTTGTCATTGATAAACATCCCAAGTTCACCCCCTTTGCGTCTAACTCTCCTTGGATGCCTCATATGACTTCCGGTATCCATCAGATGACCTCTGCAAGCCCTCAGATGACCTCCGCGGTCCCTCAGATGACCTCCGGGGTCCCTCAGATGACCTCCGGGGTCCCTCAGATGACCTCCGGGGTCCCTCAGATGACCTCCGGGGTCCCTCAGATGACCTCCGGGGTCCCTCAGATGACCTCCGGGGTCCCTCAGATGACCTCCGGGGTCCCTCAGATGACCTCCGGGGTCCCTCAGATGACCTCCGGGGTCCCTCAGATGACCTCCGGGGTCCCTCAGATGACCTCCGGGGTCCCTCAGATGACCTCCGGGGCCCCTCAGATGACCTCCGCGGTCCCTATAACACGCCAGCATCAAGGATCTTCCCTGCTATCCGTCCCTGTACTAGAGCCCTCCCAGACTCCCCCTTCATACGGGGACACCGAGATCAAGGACGAGCAACAGTTGCACTTCTCAGAGAAAACGGTTCCCAACCAATATACGGAAGACTATGGTGGATTTACTCCATCAAATAACTTTGTCTCATTGGATGGCACCACAGACAGGCCGCCACAGAATCACAGACACCCTCTCTCTTTGTTTAAGGATGTCAAGGGGAAGGAAGAACCACAGTTGCACATTTCAGACCAGGCGGTTTCCAGTCAATCAAAAGGAGACTCTGAAGACCTGACGCCAGAAGATGATTTCGTCTCATATGATGGTACTACTGATGGGCTACCACAGACTCACACACCATCTCCATCTGCATTCGTCGATACCAAGTTAGAGGAAGAACCACAGGCTCACTTATCAGAAGAGGCGGTTCCCATCCCATCTCCAGAACACTATGAAGACTCGGCAACACCACATGACTTCGCCTCACTTGATGGCACCACAGATGAGCCAACACAGACTAACAAGCTGCCTCTTGCCTTATCTGAGAATACTAAATTAGATGACCCACAGTACCACTTCTCAGAGGAAGTGGTTTTCGATCAAACTCCGGAAGACTATGAAGAGTTGAGGTCATCAGATGACTTTCCGTGTTATGACAGTTGCCTAGATGAGTCACCGCAGACTCATATACAACCTGTACCTTCGCTGGAGGACACTAAGTTGGATGCAGACCCACAAGTGCAGCTCTCAGAGGCAGTGATTCCTGCCCAATCTGTGGAAGACTACAAACATTCGACAACAACAGTTGACTTTGCCTCATATGGGAGCTCCCGAGATGAATCCCAACAGACTAATAGACCGTCTGCCTCAGGAGCCCGAGGAAGACTCTCACTGCGGTTTGAGGAAAGACCAGTGCCATTTGGAAGACCTCGATTAAAAGACTCTCTGAGAAATCATCAACTTCCTGACACCAGTCGTCCTCTACCTGTGGGTATTCCGGATTCCTCTCGAAGCCTTGTAAGGAGACCTGTCAAGTTGCCGTCACTAAAACGATCACGACCTCAGGCGCCGAGGAGACAAGGAAAGAGGTTCCCTCAGCATACCACACCGCACAACAAAGAAGCTGAGGAGAATATTGCTGTTAATGATCATTTTCAGCCAATTTTGTACCCAATAGGGGGGTCCGGTCGAGATCGTCTACTATCAAGACCTCACAAACCACTTACCATTTCCATAAGGCTCCTTTCTAGACCTGGTAGACCACTAAACCAGCCTCATGTCAAACCAAAACTGTCGCTTGACACTCCTGACCATCCTGGACCTCACTTTCACTCTAGCAGTGAGCCAACACCTACACCAGACCCCGCAACCGTCACTATGGACCCGGTGCTCGAACTGTTCATGCGCAGGAGGAAACCCATTGGACCCGAGAGACCTCAACAGGGGCCGCACCTGCCCAGCGGCGAGCACCAGAACGCCGGACTATCAGTGAGTTCTCTGTCCTCTCCTTCACCGTATATTGAATTAAAAAAGTTAAATATACAACAGAAACAGTCCACTATCAGATCTTCCACTGGTAGAGCTTCTAGACCCATAACTGAGTTTGGATGGCGAACTGTGTCACTACCACAGCAGGATGAACTTAAGAATCCAAGCTCCAAGTCCAAACTTGACTTCAGCATCAACTTCCGCACGACAGTAGAGCCTCCAGGGAACAGCTTCAAGAAGTCGTCGAAGCAGAGTACACACTCCAAAAATACTGCTGGGACGTCGCTCCAACACATCTTCCCGCCAAAGAGAAATGACGGTGTCAAAGATGAGGCAGAGGATGACAGCTTGCCGCACAGTGGCACCCTTGAAGGTTCTGAGAGTCAAGTCAAGCGGCCCAGCCCAACCACTCTCTTCTATAATCTCAAGGAGATTCCCGCCACTCATCGCAATAGCGAGGAAGACAAAGATTCATCAACCAAAGAAACTGATTACGGATTTGTTGAGGAACCAATGTTTGGAATGAAAGATGTTTTCTTCCTTTCTTCCTCGCAGATTTCCAAGCAGTTGAGAGAAGACTCATCCAAAGAACAAGACCAGCAACGACGGCAATTTAAAGGTGGCCGTAGAAGTCAAGGCAACCAGCAGAGAGATGCTCATTTTAGGGTTACAGCTTCACCTCTAAATTCCAAAATTAATCTGTCGAGGATCCAACTAACAAATTCCCGGTCCCCGACAAAGCCACACAGATCTCATCAAACACCGTCCAGGACACAAGCAGTTCCCTACAAGTTCCACACAACAACATCCAGGACCCTGATAACAACACCCAGGTCTCAGGCAACAACGACAAGGACCCAGAAGACAACACCCAGGTCTCAGGCAACAACGACAAGGACCCAGAAGACAACACCCAGGTCTCAGGCAACAACGACAAGGACACAGAAGACAACACCCAGGTCCCAACTAACTTTGCACAACACTCAGGAACCTTCATGGACGGCTAAGCCTAAGCTTCAAACCAGGTCTAATGTACCATATTTTAGGTCAAAAGCTACCCAGCCAAGACCAGAGTCTCCTCAGTTGAAGGCTCTGCGGTTTAGATCACTAATACCTTTGTCGTATAAGACACAAACATCTCTAATGACCAAGCCAAACGCCTCTCCATCGTCCAGTACACAAACATCATCAAGAGCACAGTCAGCCGCTACATCATCGTTTACAACACAGACTCCTCCACTGTCATCTAGAACACAGACACCTCCTTCATCGTCTGGGACACAGACGCCGCCTCCTTCATCGTCTGGGACACAGTCGCCACCTCCTTCATCGTCAGGGACACAGACACAACCTCCTTCATCGTTCGGAACACAGACACCACCTCCTTCATCGTCCGGAACACAGACACCACCTCCTTCATCGTTCGGAACACAGACACCACCACCTTCATCGTCCGGAACACAGACACCACCTCTTTCATCGTCCGGAACACAGACACCACCTCCTTCATCGTTCGGAACACAGACACCACCTCCTTCATCGTCCGGAACACAGACACCACCACCTTCATCGTTCGGAACACAGACACCACCTCCTTCATCGTCCGGAACACAGACACCACCACCTTCATCGTTCGGAACACAGACACCACCTCCTTCATCGTTCGGAACACAGACACCACCTCCTTCATCGTTCGGAACACAGACACAACCTCCTTCATCGTTCGGAACACAGACACCACCTCCTTCATCGTCCGGAACACAGACACAACCTCCTTCATCGTTCGGAACACAGACACAACCTCCTTCATCGTCCGGAACACAGACACAACCTCCTTCATCGTTCGGAACACAGACGCCACCTACTTCATCGTCTGAAACACAAGTTCCCTTTCCAATGCCTGATATCTCAACACCAGCCGCCACCTCACCTCTAGACGACGCCAGCCCCAACCGTGCGAATACGCTCCGCCTGACCCTACCGGCTGGTGCACAGAACCATTACCGTCAGCTAAGTCCTCCGTCAGTGGTGGAAGGTATCCTGTCTTTCCCAGGGGCCGACGACACTGGTGAAATGGACGGTGTCAGTATCACTCAGTCGTCATTAGAGAAGTTATTGAACATTTCGGAGGGTACGACTCCTGCCTTGCCTTCAGAGTCACTTAATAAGTCTAATTTACTCCACGAACCTCATGACACTGCTGAAGAACATCTTGAAGATATATTACATCAGCCTTCAGAGAGCGAAAACTCTTTTGATGTGAGAAGAAAAGTGTATCTGCAAGGCTCAAACTCCTTGAATGCTCTTGGACTTCTTAATAGTTATATGTTCCAGGGAAATGTTTCTCGGCGACTTGGAGAACGTCTTGGTATCAGAGACAATGGTCTCTCACCCACCTCAGCTCAGGTCCTCCCATCCCAACCTGGCGGGTTAGTTTCCACAGGGAGGCAAGATTTGAGCCTTCGTCCAGCATCACCCCGGCTTGATCCGGTGGGCGATGGTACCAAGTCGGAGATATCAAGACACATCACATTTTCCGAAGTAAATGTCACTTCTTCAACATATGCCGGACCGGCACAGACTCCTAGACCTCTCTATCCTGCCTTCCATTCCGGTCGTCCTACAGCCACTACGTTAGCACCAACTACGATACAACATAATCCTCCCATTCTGCAGCGGCCCTCAGTGTCACATGATCAAGATGCTTCACAGCAGATTGTTTTCCCCAATATTGATTCCCAACAGCAAAAGTCTCATCAACAAACTCAGTTTGAATTGCTTATTCAAACGAAAACTAATCCAAACCCGCCACTCAGCCTCAAACATACAACAGATAAACTTAACCCAAAGACTGAAAACAAGCAACAGATTCAAATTGAGTCGTCCAGTGTCCCTGGTGGGAGATTGTATCAGGAGGACGTTGTTAGACAAGTCTCCCACGACCCGCGTCGACGATTCCCACGACCTCCTTCTGTGTATTCCTCTACTGCTTCAGGTGCACTGCGTCCGTCCCCAGACACTTCCACTGCTTCAGGTGCACTGCGTCCGTCCCCAGACACTTCCACTGCTTCAGGTGCACTGCGTCCGTCCCCAGACACTTCCACTGCTTCAGGTGCACTGCGTCCGTCCCCAGACACTTCCACTGCTTCAGGGCTCAGGACTGTTCCAGGCCGGCACGGTCTCCTAGGACTCAACAGGACACTTCATACTCCTGCACCATCTACTTCTGACTCATTCTCTTTTTCCTCATCCCTTCCTGCCACGTCCTCTCCTGCCTCACCCACCCCTGCCTCATTCAGTTCTGCCTCACCCACCCCTGCCTCATTCAGTTCTGCATCACCCACCCCTGCCTCATTCAGTTCTGCCTCACCCACCCCTGACTCATCCCCTCCTAAAAATAATGGCGAGGAGAAGGCTTCCTTGCAACTCTCACACACATCAAGCCACCATGATGTTGTCAGCCACTCACTAATACAGCATTCCTCTCCGTCGCCAATGCAAGCTCTTGCAGTTGGCCAAGTGACTCCATATAAGAGTACAACTCGTGCAGCCACTACAGCGACTCCGTCAGTAGCAGTGCCAGCCCCTACACTGTCCCCACCTGCTGACTACACTCTGTCAGCAGCAGTGCCAGCCCCTACACTGTCCCCACCTGCTGACTACACTCCGTCAGCAGCAGTGCCAGCCCCTACATTGTCACCACCTGCTGACTACACTCCGTCAGCAGCAGTGCCAGCCCCTACATTGTCACCACCTTCTGACTACACTCCGTCAGCAGCATTGCCAGCCCCTACACTGTCCCCACCTGCTGAATACACTCTGTCAGCAGCAGTGCCAGCCCCTACACTGTCCCCACCTGCTGACTACACTCTGTCAGCAGCAGTGCCAGCCCCTACACTGTCACCACCTGCTGACTACACTCCGTCAGCAGCAGTGCCAGCCCCTACACTGTCACCACCTGCTGACTACACTCCGTCAGCAGCAGTGCCAGCCCCTACACTGTCACCACCTGCTGACTACGCACATAACAGTGCATCAGTTCCCTTATCAGTGTCCCCTCCCAAGTTACTGTCATTCAGCAAGGTGTCTTCAAGAGACAAGTCTTTGTTAGCAGCGAAAACGTCGCGGTTACCAGCTGAAGTGACCACACCAGAACGGGTGAGGTCAGGCGTTCATCTGACGTCAGCTACTGTCCAAGTGACACCAGCAACTGTCCAGTCTCCAGCACCACTGTCATCTCCAACACCACTGTCATCTCCAACACCACTGTCATCTCCAACACCACTGTCATCTCCAACACCACTGTCATCTCCAGCACCACTGTCATCTCCAACACCACTGTCATCTCCAACACCACTGTCATCTCCAACACCACTGTCATCTCCAGCACCACTGTCATCTCCAGCACCACTGTCATCTCCAACACCACTGTCATCTCCAACACCACTGTCATCTCCAACACCACTGTCATCTCCAACACCACTGTCATCTCCAGCACCACTGTCATCTCCAACACCACTGTCATCTCCAACACCACTGTCATCTCCAGCACCACTGTCATCTCCAACACCACTGTCATCTCCAACACCACTGTCATCTCCAACACCACTGTCATCTCCAACACCACTGTCATCTCCAACACCACTGTCATCTCCAGCACCACTGTCATCTCCAGCACCACTGTCATCTCCAACACCACTGTCATCTCCAACACCACTGTCATCTCCAGCACCACTGTCATCTCCAACACCACTGTCATCTCCAGCACCACTGTCATCTCCAGCACCACTGTCATCTCCAACACCACTGTCATCTCCAACACCACTGTCATCTCCAACACCACTGTCATCTCCAACACCACTGTCATCTCCAGCACCACTGTCATCTCCAACACCACTGTCATCTCCAACACCACTGTCATCTCCAACACCACTGTCATCTCCAGCACCACTGTCATCTCCAGCACCACTGTCATCTCCAACACCACTGTCATCTCCAACACCACTGTCATCTCCAACACCACTGTCATCTCCAACACCACTGTCATCTCCAGCACCACTGTCATCTCCAACACCACTGTCATCTCCAACACCACTGTCATCTCCAGCACCACTGTCATCTCCAACACCACTGTCATCTCCAACACCACTGTCATCTCCAACACCACTGTCATCTCCAACACCACTGTCATCTCCAGCACCACTGTCATCTCCAACACCACTGTCATCTCCAACACCACTGTCATCTCCAACACCACTGTCATCTCCAGCACCACTGTCATCTCCAGCACCACTGTCATCTCCAGCACCACTGTCATCTCCAGCACCACTGTCATCTCCAACACCACTGTCATCTCCAGCACCACTGTCATCTCCAACACCACTGTCATCTCCAACACCACTGTCATCTCCAACACCACTGTCATCTCCAACACCACTACCAACACCAAAGCTGTCATCATCTCCAACACCACTACCAGCACCAAAGCTGTCATCATCTCCAACACCACTACCAACACCAAAGCTGTCATCATCTCCAACACCACTTCCAACACCAAAGCTGTCATCATCTCCAACACCACTTCCAACACCAAAGCTGTCATTATCTCCAACACCACTTCCAACACCAAAGCTGTCATCATCTCCAACACCACTACCAGCACCAAAGCTGTCATCATCTCCAACACCACTTCCAACACCAAAGCTGTCATCATCTCCAACACCACTACCAACACCAAAGCTGTCATCATCTCCAACACCACTTCCAACACCAAAGCTGTCATCATCTCCAACACCACTTCCAACACCAAAGCTGTCATCATCTCCAACACCACTTCCAACACCAAAGCTGTCATTATCTCCAACACCACTTCCAACACCAAAGCTGTCATCATCTCCAACACCACTTCCAACACCAAAGCTGTCATCATCTCCAACACCACTTCCAACACCAAAGCTGTCATCATCTCCAACACCACTTCCAACACCAAAGCTGTCATCATCTCCAACACCACTACCAGCACCAAAGCTGTCATCATCTCCAACACCACTTCCAACACCAAAGCTGTCATCATCTCCAACATTAAGATCATCACCATCTCCAACATCACTACTCTCTGTATCTTCATCATCATCTCCAGCATTAACATCGTCTTTAACCTTGACATCATCAACATCGTTTCCATTAATTACCTCAACTCCAGCACCACAGACATCTGCAAGACTACAACAATCTCCAACAAAGCTACAATTACCAGCAGTACAACAATCATCTACAATACCACTACAGCCTCCAATAGTATTCTCATCTCCACCATCAGAGAAGGCAGCATCACCACCATTATTATACCTCACGCAGCAACTGTCTCGCCAAGGAGCGCCATCTGCAACACCATCAACATCAATGCTGTCTGAAGCTTCAGTACCCTCTACAGCATCACTGCTCCCTTCACAGTCTCTGGCATCTACGTTAAGACCCTCACTATCATCACTGCCTCAACAATCAACACTAGCAAGAGCCTCATTATCACCACTGTCGAGACCACCATCACCCTCACAATCACGAACACCCTCCGCATTATTGCAACCCTCACAATCAACCACAACATCACCATCACTTATAATCACAGGCTCACCATCGACTTCACTGCCATCATCAGCATCTGTTTCTTCATCTCTCGCATCATCCTCAAGCCTCCCTGACCCCCATCTGAGGTTATCTACGGGGGGCGGCGCCCACCCAACCCCCGTACAGCTGGCCACCTCGGCACCAACACTACAGGAAGGCGCCACACTGCGTCTCCTGAGAAAGACTGTAACACTCCCACCAACAAATCTTGAGCATCACTATAACATCACAACACCAGAACAGCTGTCTTCACCATCGACACTATCACCACAAGCACGACTACAGTCACCACAAGCACGACCACAGTCACCACAAGCACAACCACAGTCACCACAAGCACGACTACAGTCACCACAAGCACGACCACAGTCACCACAAGCACAACCACAGTCACCACAAGCACAACCACAGTCACCACAAGCACGACCACAGTCACCACAAGCACGATCAGAGCCTCCACAAGCACGACCACAACTACCACAAGCACGATCAGAGCCTCCACAGGAACAACAGCAGCCTCCACCAACTGTTTCACCCTTCAAGATGCTTCTAATCTACCCTTCCGTAAAGCCCCTGACCTTCCCTCCTGCCCCTCGCCTTCCCTCTCGCCCCTCACCTTCCCTCCAGCCCCTAACCTTACCTCCTCCCATTCAAGCATCTCACCTCACAGCTGGTGGGTCGCGAGCACACGGGGAACGAAGACTTGTCATTAATCTGACTGGCTTCAAACAACGCCCGAGAACTCACTAGAGAGAGAGAGAGAGAGAGAGAATCAATGACACTGAAGAGCCATGTGCTTAACCTATCCCAAAAGGCAGCCAGGAAACTTAAGGGTTGCAAAAACTTTATATGAAGCACAAGTTCGCTTTCATCTAGATAATGCAACCTCTTTCCTTGATCGCCCCCCCCCCATTATTCATCACACTGTTGGACAAGTGGAGAGACGGGCAAGAAGGCTCATCTCTAGTCTTGACCAAGTCTGGTGGGAACGGTCTGAACATCAGAGCCTGCAACACCGTCGTAACGTTGGTGGTCTTACTGCTATGTACAAGACCAACATCCTCAAAGTTCAATACCTGGTCTAACTCCATGGACTATCAGTAGTTGCCATCCGTAGCACTAGGCTCTCAACCTTCATCAGTCTCATACTGGCAGTGCCTTTCTCAAGAACATCACTCTATCAACGATCATTACTCCGAGGCTGACTCAGATCTGGAACTTGTTCGCTCAACAAGTTGATACACGGGAGATCAGGTCAACTGATCACATGAAGGCTCTGGCACATAGTTGGCTACAGGTTCATCCTGTTCCTTATATGATTGTTACCTAATGTTGCTAATTAATAAAGGCTATGTCGGAAAATCCGACACCATTTAATATATCATACAGACAGATAATAACTGCTGTATTGTATAAACAAGTTAACCCATAGAAAACGTAACTTGTAGTGGAATTACCGTCTATAGAAAACGGAATATCATTACCACATACTATTTTAAATTCACCACCTATTCTGGTGGGAATTATTCTTAAATACATTAGTCTTTGGACTTTACCATCATAAGACATCTCATATAAATTAACTTAATTATCAATGTTAAAGTAGAGTAAATGTGACCCTTCTATCACTTTCTGTCATCTGGACAATGTAAGCCAGGCGTCAGGGTGAGGAAGGAGGGGCAGCCATTGTTGATACTAGACCAGAGGCGCAGGGAGCAATTCGGCTCCTGTTAATTTTACTTGGACGAAGTGTTATGGAAACCAAAGGTGTACCATTATCAACACGCTGTCAACAAATCAAGTTAAGTGTTCTTCCGAAACCCATGTATCTTTCATTTAAGGCCATTAATGTCATTATATAGGGTTCCCACATTATTTGGTCCTTCGAACCGGATCAAATAATGTGGGAACCGACCTGTGAGATTTATATTTATTTAATTTATATGAATATATATAGAATTTATATTTACGTTAATTTATATACTTCGATAGCAATTTGTATAATGATAAGTGAACTGTATTTCTGCAATAATCTCATAATCTCACAAATCGATCCTCTACACATTAGGGGGGTTTATATTATTTATATATATGCAGCCAATCAAACTACAGTATTAGACTACATTCATTGAAGAGGTTCCTTATCTTATAGTACAGCAGGTTAGTCCACCAGGTATAACTAGGTTGTAGACACCACATTTTCCCTCTTTGAGGTAGCTTCCATCACCCTGGTAACTGATGCACAAAGCATGCTTCCTCGTCTTGACCTGTCAAAAGGGCGCTAGCTGTAAAGCCAGAATCCTATATATGACAGGTATATCAGAGAAACACTGTACATGGAACAATGAAGACCTGGCTTAATTACCTTTAGTTTGAGGCTACCACGTGCTCTAACCGGGTCACCCTATATAATGACATTAATGGCCATAAATGAAAGATACATGGGTTTCGGAAGAACACTTAACTTGATTTGTTGACAGCGTGTTGATAATGGTACACCTTTGGTTTCCATAACACTTCGTCCAAGTAAAATTAACAGGAGCCGAATTGCTCCCTGCGCCTCTGGTCTAGTATCAACAATGGCTGCCCCTCCTTCCTCACC
The DNA here is from genome assembly GCF_040958095.1 of Procambarus clarkii. Lineage (NCBI taxonomy): Eukaryota > Metazoa > Arthropoda > Malacostraca > Decapoda > Cambaridae > Procambarus > Procambarus clarkii. The sequence continues at coordinate 34,828,354 of NC_091173.1, forward strand.
CTGATGCCTGGCTTACATTGTCCAGATGACAGAAAGTGATAGAAGGGTCACATTTACTCTACTTTAACATTGATAATTAAGTTAATTTATATGAGATGTTTTATGATGGTAAAGTCCAAAGACTAATGTATTTAAGAATAATTCCCACCAGAATAGGTGGTGAATTTAAAATAGTATGTGGTAATGATATTCCGTTTTCTATAGACGGTAATTCCACTACAAGTTACGTTTTCTATGGGTCAACTTGTTTATACAATACAGCAGTTATTATCTGTCTGTATGATATATTAAATGGTGTCGGATTTTCCGACAGGCTATTCCTACTGATGCATATAATAAGCTCATGAAATAAATGGGTCTCTAAGAGTAGGTTTCAACTGAGCTTAGGTAGGATTACAGCTCTTGCTTGCAGTTTCACCAGGTTCCTTATATGATAGTTCCCTATGTGATAGTTTCAAAGTACGTTCTCATGAAATAAATAGTTTCTAGGAGTTGGGTTAAGATGAGCTGAGGTAGGATAACGCTCTTGCTTGCAGATTAAGTACATCATTTGACAGCCCTTTTGAATCCTAGTCTTAGTAAAAAAAGAAGAAAAAAAAGAGAGACAGACAGATAGACTGATAGATAGACAGACAGATAGACACATAGATAGACAGACAGATAGACGGATAGCAAATAACGAATTAGCCACCTTTTCATAAAATACAAAAGGCTGCTAATTCTCACTCTTTAATCATTACATAAATATTTTATTATATACTAACAAACTGACCAGGGAAGGTTTGGCAGGTGATTTTACAATCAAGTTCCTTTCAGACAAGAAATTTGGGATTGATGACCTTGATGCAGACAGGTTTTGTCTGCGTGAAGGCTGTGAGTAATAATGAAATGTTGTCAATATTGTGAGCTCTTTATATTTTGTCTGTGAACTGTTGCTGTCAGTGAATGATAATATTAACAGAGAAATAAAGCTGCTTGAAACTAAGTGGATGTTATTCTCCTTCATAACTGTGTCCCCTCCCCCCTAACTAATGAGCCCGGGAGAGTGTTCTCCTCAGTATCACCCAACACTGGTTACTCCCACCACTCCTGAGCCTGGGAGTGTTCTCCTCAGTATCACCCAACACTGGTTACTCCCACCACTCCTGAGCCTGGGAGTGTTCTCCTCAGTATCACCCAACACTGGCTACTCCCACCACTCCTGAGCCTGGGAGTGTCCTCAGTATCACCCAACACTGGCTACTCCCACCACTCCTGAGCCTGGGAGTGTTCTCAGTATCACCCAACACTGGCTACTCCCACCACTCCTGAGCCTGGGAGTGTTCTCAGTATCACCCAACACTGGTTACTCCCACCACTCCTGAGCCTGGGAGTGTCCTCAGTATCACCCAACACTGGTTACTCCCACCACTCCTGAGCCTGGGAGTCTTCTCAGTATCACCCAACACTGGTTACTCCCACCACTCCTGAGCCTGGGAGTGTTCTCAGTATCACCCAACACTGGCTACTCCCACCACTCCTGAGCCTGGGAGTGTTCTCAGTATCACCCAACACTGGCTACTCCCACCACTCCTGAGCCTGGGAGTGTTCTCAGTATCACCCAACACTGGCTACTCCCACCACTCCTGAGCCTGGGAGTGTTCTCAGTATCACCCAACACTGGTTACTCCCACCACTCCTGAGCCTGGGAGTGTTCTCAGTATCACCCAACACTGGTTACTCCCACCACTCCTGAGCCTGGGAGTGTTCTCAGTATCACCCAACACTGGTTACTCCCACCACTCCTGAGCCTGGGAGTGTTCTCAGTATCACCCAACACTGGTTACTCCCACCACTCCTGAGCCTGGGAGTGTTCTCAGTATCACCCAACACTGGTTACTCCCACCACTCCTGAGCCTGGGAGTGTTCTCAGTGTCACCCAACACTGGTTACTCCCACCACTCCTGAGCCTGGGAGTGTTCTCAGTGTCACCCAACACTGGCTACTCCCACCACTCCTGAGCCTGGGAGTGTTCTCAGTATCACCCAACACTGGCTACTCCCACCACTCCTGAGCCTGGGAGTGTTCTCAGTATCACCCAACACTGGCTACTCCCACCACTCCTGAGCCTGGGAGTGTTCTCAGTATCACCCAACACTGGTTACTCCCACCACTCCTGAGCCTGGGAGTGTTCTCAGTATCACCCAACACTGGCTACTCCCACCACTCCTGAGCCTGGGAGTGTTCTCAGTATCACCCAACACTGGCTACTCCCACCACTCCTGAGCCTGGGAGTGTTCTCAGTATCACCCAACACTGGCTACTCCCACCACTCCTGAGCCTGGGAGTGTTCTCAGTATCACCCAACACTGGTTACTCCCACCACTCCTGAGCCTGGGAGTGTTCTCAGTATCACCCAACACTGGCTACTCCCACCACTCCTGAGCCTGGGAGTGTTCTCAGTATCACCCAACACTGGCTACTCCCACCACTCCTGAGCCTGGGAGTGTTCTCAGTATCACCCAACACTGGCTACTCCCACCACTCCTGAGCCTGGGAGTGTTCTCAGTATCACCCAACACTGGCTACTCCCACCACTCCTGAGCCTGGGAGTGTTCTCAGCATCACCCAACACTGGTTACTCCCACCACTCCTGAGCCTGGGAGTGTTCTCAGTATCACCCAACACTGGCTACTCCCACCACTCCTGAGCCTGGGAGTGTTCTCAGTATCACCCAACACTGGCTACTCCCACCACTCCTGAGCCTGGGAGTGTTCTCAGTATCACCCAACACTGGCTACTCCCACCACTCCTGAGCCTGGGAGTGTTCTCAGTATCACCCAACACTGGTTACTCCCACCACTCCTGAGCCTGGGAGTGTTCTCAGTATCACCCAACACTGGCTACTCCCACCACTCCTGAGCCTGGGAGTGTTCTCAGTATCACCCAACACTGGCTACTCCCACCACTCCTGAGCCTGGGAGTGTTCTCAGTATCACCCAACACTGGCTACTCCCACCACTCCTGAGCCTGGGAGTGTTCTCAGTATCACCCAACACTGGTTACTCCCACCACTCCTGAGCCTGGGAGTGTTCTCAGTATCACCCAACACTGGTTACTCCCACCACTCCTGAGCCTGGGAGTGTTCTCAGTATCACCCAACACTGGCTTCCACTGTAGTGGGGATTATGACTATGACCTGTATTCGTGCTTGGTTGATTGTTGCTTGGAACTTGCATGGGACTGAAGATGGACACACTGTAGATCGTTTCACAGGACTTTATTGAGTAAGGTAAATAAGATAGTTCTGAAACACCGAGGTCCTACCCTGTCTTTTGTCTGTGAGATACTGGTGTTCTCCACTTGAGAGTGGGGCTTGGCGGCTCTTTGGGAAATGGCATTGTCATGTTCACAGAAAATGGTACCATCCGTTTTCTATGTGTGGCGGAGCAGACGCCAGAGAAGGTAAACAAAACCCCACAACCAAGACTTCCTCAGTAACACACAAACACCACATTGGCGACGAGGATGAACTGGGAGCGCAGGTATTTTGTTCAACTTCAAACAAGGAAGGAGCATGCTGTCTCGCCCAGAGGAGGAAGGAGAAGTCGTGCTGTGAGCACCATACCCAATGCTGTGTGCTAACCAATGCTTTGTGCTAAACGATGCTATGTGCTAACCCATGCTATGTGCTAACCAATGCCATGTGCTACCCCAAGCTATGTGCTGACTGAAGAAGCTGTGTTCTAAGGAATCTGTGGAATCTGCCGACGCCGTGTACGAAACGACGCTTTGATGTGTACAAAATCTGATGTTTTGGTTACGAAACGACGCTTCGTGCTACAAAATTCTTCATGCTGTGTACCAACTGCTGCACCAACTGCTGCGCCAACTGCTGTACCAACTGCTAACTTCTGCTGTACCAACTGCTAACTGTGACAACTGCTGTGCTGCTGTGAGTAGGAACACCACATGTACACAAGGGCTAGGTAAGAAGTCAGTTGCTGCTATATTGTGCACTATTGTGAACTTTTGCATTAAAATGCTTGTGTGCTTTGCAAAATTAAAGTAATTACAGTGAATTCTTGACTAACATATACAGTGCAGTAAGTGTTTAATATTCTGAGGAACATTTAAGTGATAAGTTACTTTTATTCAGTAAAAATGGCAAATATACCTCAGTTTCCTGCATTTGATCCTGACTGTGATCAGACAAACCTGTCACAGAGGTGGATCAAATGGCTTAAAAGGTTTGAAAATTTGCTGATAGTGTCTGACATCAAAAGTGCTGAAAGAAAGCGTACCTTTCTACTTCATTATGCAGGTGATCGAGTTTGTGACATCTTTGACACACTGAGAGACACTGGTGGTGCCAAAGATTATGACACTGCCAAAGCCAAATTAACTGAACATTTCAAACCAAGGCAAAATACTGCAATGGAAATTATGCATTTCAGGAGAGCCAGACAAGTCTCTAATGAAACCGTTGATCAATACCACACACGTCTGCAGGCAGGGTTTAGCAGCCCATTGTGAGTTTGCTGATGTTGACAAAGAAATCAAACAGCAAATAATTGAAACATGCACATCTACACGTCTTCGTCGAAGAGCTCTAGAACTTGTTGATGATGACAGTTCTCTTACCAAGATACTGGATATTGCTCGTCGAATGGAAGATGCTGCACGTGATGCTCGTGTCATGGAGTGCAGTGCTGCGAGATTTTTCTCTACGCCTACCTCCCTTAGGAGGTGGACTACAAGTTTAAATTCTGCTCACGGCAGTTAAGCATGAGTCCAATAGAAAAAGGAAAAGCGGGAGCAAACCGCCAGGCCTCCACCACCAGGGGTGAAAACCTGTCCACAATAGGCCGCTGGCTCCTCCTAGTTAAACAGGACGTTTAAACTAATAAAGGGTAACCGACGGGTTCTCACAATCAAATATTTATATTTGATGTGGCGCTATGAATTGGAATTCGAATTCCCAAGAACAGCCGCCTTATCAAGATCACATCAACATTTAATAATATGCAGAAATATGGTGGAATAATATGGTTGAAGGGTTGACATCAAAGACCGTTTTCTATAACATAACAATTTATTAATAACAAGAGACTTACTACATTAGAGTTTACGTTACGTTAATGTCCATCCAGTGGCACGATAACAAACAGCTAAATAGCAACCCTTGCTGTGAGGCTGCATACTGAACTAACCTGAACACAGGTGTGCCCACTGCTGACGCAATATTGCAAAACAAAGAAAAATATCACAGACTAAATTACACCACAGCGAATGGTTACGTTATTGTACATCAAGTGGCATTTGCAACACAGCTATTCAACAGCCCCTCGAGAAGTGACAGCAGGCTCCATCTTGCTGACACTTCGGGCTGACAACATGAACTAACTGAACAAATGAAGAATATCCACTGAAGACAAAGACACAAGCATGCAATCAATAGTGTCTCGGTTTCCCTGACAGCTACTATAATCATAAACTTAGGGGTCCTCCCGCCCCCCAGGAGAGACCCACGTAACTAGGAGGGTAGTTCAACAGTGACCCCCCCCCTATCACAACCCAGTGTGAACACTCTTTGCAACTCCCTACAAGAAGTTGCACTGTTGTAAACAGTAACAAAGACAGGCAAGGCGGGATTCTGGGACACAGCTCCACAGATCCCTAGATGACTCTACTCTCGTCACCAGACGACAACCAAAAGAAATTGCCTTAAGTGATTAATTACGTTAATTGACTGATAGCAGCAGTCAGCAACAAAGTACTACGGTAATCACAAACAATTGTCTCACACTAGACAACATCATGATGATACTCTATATGTTAATCTTTAACACTTGTCAATCTTGTTAACAATAACTCAAACTTATATTACATCACACTTGACTCCTTGCAAGTATTCAGTGAGTAATTCTCAATTAAGGTCAAACGGACCAATAATTACATCCTCATTGAGTTACGTTAACTAAGCCTACCCTAACTTGGTAGCTTCTCAACAGTCTGTGTCAAAAAATTACTAGTGAGTGTTAATTACCCTAATTAAGTCCCTAATTAAATTCTGAGCAATTAATTAACTGTCACCAGGACCGATAATTAATCCTCCATAAATACGTCTCACTCCGCACTGCCTAAGCAGGTCTCATCAAACACTGTGAATTCACGGGAAAGGAGTTAATTACCCTAATTAACAAGATGTGCCACTAATCCACTGTCCTCAGACAGGATATGATTAATACAACGATTTATGCTAGCTCCATGACCTCGCTTTACCGAGTCATCGGAGCTCTCCAATGTTAATTACTCCTCTAATTAACCTGAGCCCCTAATTGCTATACCCCAGAAAGGTAGTTAGTCTCGAGCAAATTACGTTAACACAAATACTGACAGACTCTGACAGATCCTCTCCCACTACGTGAATTCATGATGAGAAGGCTAATTACAATTAGCTAGAGTGGTCAATTAGTTGTCACACGGACAATTAATTGCTCCCGAGACGTATCTCACTCAAGCTCAACACTGTTCTCTCATAACAGCCCTCACTCACTCCACAATACTAAGTGTGCACCCCTTATCCAGTTAATTACCCCTTACTTAATTAACTCACTGAATCCTTAAGTCCTCAACACAACTCAAAGAAACAAATTAACCCCAGCGTTACATAGGTCACACTACAATGGCATGCAACATCATAAAAGCATTGCCCACATATGGTTGTGGCTACTGCAACTCGCTAATTACTGTGCCCACACAATAATGACACACGGTTGTGCAACACACAAGAGTATACGAATATTACTGCCCCCCCCCCCTCTTTTCTTGCACCCGTTGCAAAGGACTACTGTGAACACACTTACCTCAGCAAGGCAATTAACCCATCAATTGCCTGTTCTCATTAAACACTGTGAATTCCCCTGAATAATCCTAGAGGTCCCTTAAACCCTCAACACAGTTCCTGGGGCAATAATATCGTATAAACTGATAACAATACTGCACAAACCTGCAACATAATGATGCCGTCAGCATACCCCACATGCTAATGACATCATTAGGCAGTCAGTCAGCCATCACATCTATTGACTCACCACACAACACAGTACATAGAGCATGCAAATGAACATATAGAAATGACATTCACATAATCAATGAAAATTATATCATCAAGTAAATGTAACTACACAGACCTCAGGGGCCCCCCATTGACATCCCTGCAACCGGGCCTGCTTACCTCTAATGATTATAATTTTACGGTACTCTATGGCATTAACCCAGTCTGAACGATTATATAGAATCGACAGGCTGGATCACTTATATGGTAAATCTCTACACTGACCGGTTACATACTCTAGTCAGTCTACTATATATACATTATGATACTACAGTGTGGTCCCGTGTATAATATCTATCTCCAGGTACCGCCCTATCAATCACCTGGACCCTACTGACAGCTGTCACTCAGCTGCTTCTCTAGCCTGGCGAGGCTCTGAGACAACTCTTACCGTGAATTTCCACCGGTACCCATCACACTGTACACAATGATAATAGTCCTATCACAACCCTTATTTTTTTCACAACTACCACACTAGCTGTCAACACTTAGCTTGCTTGCTCCTCATGCGTCGACAAGATGTGGCCCTAGGCTGTCCCGGGAAAGTGGCCAAGGCATGTGGCCACCGCGTGGCCTACAGCGCTCCCGAGCTGAGAGGGGGGGGATGGGGTGGTGGTAGCCGGCGCGCGGGCAGGCGGCTGGGTGGCCTGGGGGTGGCCACGGGTAGCGCATGACGTCATAGCACCCCACCCGGCTGAGCGGGCGCGCGGGGTGGGGTTGGGTTTGGCCGCGCGGGTGGCCCCCCCAAGCAGCTGGCCAAGGTGGGCGGCGCGGGTGGCCGCGGGCGGGCGCGCACATGGGTGCCTCAGGCTGGCAGGCTGCCGCCCACAGGAGTACCGATGCGGCTGGGGAATCACTAACAACCCCATCAAACCAGAGCCTGCCTTGCTCTACACTGGGGTGACAATGGCCGGCGGCGTCCCCACACAGACGCAGCCTGGCGGAATGCAAAGTCCAACATGGGCCTGTAATATCACACTCACTTACACTGCCCAACACCAATTGTCCATTGCCACTAGACAGGATACTCGACCCACCTGTTACACCATGAGGGTCGGCCAGCTGCCTCATGGGTGAACACTGTCAACTGTCTCTTTAGCATTTTACTGTTCCTTCCGTAAATCCTTGGCCCCAATGCACCTAATTGGGCCTTGACACAACCCCTGATGGCAGGAGTGCCATATTCGATGAGTAATTTGGACGACAGAAGCGATTAACGGGAGGTGGAGGTGGCCAGCCCGCCACCTCCACCAGGCACTTCTTCCTCCGCTGGCCGCCCAATTCAAACTGACTCCCTGGCGGGCAGGGAAACTCAAATACCCATACCTCCTCCCTACTTTGTCTTGACCAATCAGCTCGAAGCCGGCACGGCTCCTCGTGCCTAAACCAATCACAGGCCTCCGTCACCCTTGGGCGTCCTGTGACGTCACAAGGAGGGGGGAGGCCTAAAACAAAGGTGCCATGTCTCCCATGGGGGGGGGGGGGCAACGTTCACTCCACTCTCCCCCCCCCCCTAACGGTTTTAGTCAAGTACCTCCTCGTCCTATTTCACAGAAACAGGAAAATTTCTGTAATTCTCTCTACAGAGCAATCACAGACCTCTAACTACTCACAAATGATAGTCCATAACATAAGCTTTCATTCAACACCCAACAAGCATATGTTATTTTGAAAGCTTCAGTTTCTAGAGTGACTAGCCTAATCTAGAAACTAGGAAAACTAGATGAGGGATCTAGATCTCTCACAAGTGCCAATAACGGTTCTGCCACTGTTACTAACAGTGATGAGGTATGTAAGGTTCAGGGAGGACATCGTAATCAAAGAAGATATCATGGCAAACCTAACAGTAAATTGAGCCGAGAACCACATCACAACTGGGGTCAAGGAACAAGATTCAAGCAGTCACAACGATTCACATCAGAGGGTGTCAACAATAAATGTTACAATTGTGGAGGAGACTACCCACACCAAGATAATGTTTGTCCTGCTCAAGGTAAGAAGTGCTATGAGTGTGGAAAACTAGGTCATTTTGGTGCTATGTGTCGTTCCGCACTAAAGAAACCACAGTCAATGAATAAAAGCACTGTACGAGGATCAGGTCATAGGGGTCGAGGTGGTAAACACAATATTGCACCTCATATCCAGAATGTTAATAATGTACAAGACAACATTTCATTACAACCAGTCTCAGATGACAGTGAATGTGATTATACTTATGGAGTACAAGCAATCACAGAATGGAATGATCTTCCAAACAACCCAGAGACTATAGTATACATTGCTGGTATTTGTCTCAAAGTTCTCATTGACACTGGATCAAACATTGACACCATTGCTGAGTGCCACTATGAAAAATTTAAAAAACAGTTCCCAAAGCTTGAGAACTATAATGGCAAAGCCACTGCCTATGCTTCAAAGGTAGCCTTGCCAGTGATTGGAACTTTCACTGCAGAGATTAAGTCAAAGAATGCAATGCTCATTACTACATTCCATGTTGTTAGGAATGCAAAGGATTCTTTACTCAGTTACAAGACTTCAACCAAATTGGGGCTACTTCAGCTTTCTAATGCTGTAGCAGTGGAATCTGCAAACAATGTTGATGGTATTGTTGCTGAATTTTCTGATCGATTTAAATCCATACTGATAGCAAAGTACATCTGCATATCAACCCAGATGTAATTCCAGTTGCCCAACCACATCGCCGACAACCATTCCATACTCGTAAGAAAGTCGATGCCTAACTGGATAGGCTGATGGAACTAGATATCATTGAACCAGTAACAGGCCCAACACCATGGGTAAGCCCAATTGTCACTCCACCAAAGCCGAAGAATCCAGATGAGATACGCATTTGTGTGGACATGCGTGTTCCCAACAAGGCAATAATGCGTGAACGCCATCCTACACCGACAGTAGATGATATGATCTACCGCTTGAATGGTGCAACTGTATTCAGCAAGTTAGATTTAAACAAGGGCTATCATCAGCTTGAACTTGATGATGAGAGTCGCTTCATCACAACGTTTACGACACATCGAGGTCTGTATAGGTACAAGCGCCTGAGTTTTGGTATTAACAGTGCTGCCGAGGTATTCCAGCACATCATCAGCCAGGTATTGCAAGATATACCTAATGCTGACAACATGTCTGATGACATCATTGTTTATGGTCGTACCCAAGCTGAACACGACAAAGCTCTTCGTGCAACATTGCAACGCTTACGAGAAAAGAATTTGACGCTAAGCCGAGCAAAGTGTGAGTTCAATCAACATAAAATTGAATTCTTTGGACATGTACTTAGTGACAAAGGTCTGTCTCCAGATCCTAAGAAAGTTGCAGATATCAAGAATGCTGCACCTCCTTCAACGTCCACTGAAGTACATAGTTTTCTGGGAATGGCAAACTACTGTTCTCGCTTCATTCCAGATTTTGCTACCATTATGAAGCCTCTACGTGAGCTCCTGAAGAAAAATGCATCATGGTACTGGAGCGACATCGAGCAAAATGCATTTGATGCTGTGAAAGATGCACTAGTAGAGAATGCGACTGCTGCGTATTTTGATCCATCAATGGACATTGAGTTAACAGTGGATGCTAGTCCTGTTGGTTTAGGTGCTGTTTTAGCCCAACACAAACCTGGTCAACCAGATTCCAGAGTAGTAATTGCCTACGCCAGCCGTTCTCTCACAGATGTTGAGCAACGATACAGTCAGACAGAGAAGGAAGCTCTTGCTCTTGTATGGGGCTGTGAACACTTCAATGTGTATCTGCTTGGTGCACCCTTCACCACGATAGTCACTGACCACAAACCGTTGGAGACCATCTTCAATAATCCAAAGTCCAAACCACCAGCTCCATTGAGAGATGGGCTCTTCGTCTGCAACCATACAACTTTACGGTGAAATACAAGCCGGGTGCAGGCAATCCCGCTGATTACATCAGTCGACATCCTGCCAACAGTTTCACCATCACCAAGCATCAGCAAGTTGCCGAGGAATATGTACACTCTGTAACCTGTGATGCAGTCCCTAAGGCTCTCACTCTTGATGAAATCCGTACTGCAACCCTAGAGGACCCAACTCTGCAAGCAACAGTGGATGCATTGACTAAGAAAAAGTTTCCACGCATCCCACCCTCAGGAGTTGACCAAGATGCATTCAAAGCGCTTGAACGCATCCAGACAGAATTAAGTGTTACGCAACAACGCGACACCGTGCTGCGAGGTACTCGTATCGTCATTCCAGCTGTTCTCCAGCAACGTGCTCTGAAGCTTGCACATCAAGGACACCAAGGTCTTGTTAGGACCAAACAGCTGCAACGAGAAAAGGTGTGGTTTCCTGGCATTGATCGTCAAGCAAAGAACATGCATGATGCCTGTGTCCCTTGCCAAGCTGCAGTGGATACTTCAAGACCAACACCTCTACAACCTTCACCACTACCTGCTGCACCATGGACGGAAGTATCGATGGACTTCCGCGGACCACTACCAACTGGAGAGTACTTGATGGTAGTCATTGATGATCACTCACGTTATCCAGAAGTGGAAATCATCACTTCCACATCTGCAAAGGCCGTCATCCCGAAACTCGACAAGATCTTTTCAAATTTTGGCATTCCTGAAGTTGTCAAGACGGACAATGGACCGCCATTCAATGGACAAGACTTCGTCAACTTTGCTGAGCATATTGGATTCAAACACCGCCGTGTGATGCCACTACATCCTCAAGCAAATGGAGAAGTTGAGAGATTCATGCAACCTCTCATGAAAGCGGTACGCTGTGCTCATGCCGAAGGACGATCCTGGAAACAAGCTATGTATGCTTTTCTCAGGAACTACCGTGCAACACCGCATGGAACACTGGGCAAGTCACCTGGTGAACTTTTATTTGGACGTCCTATGAGGATCGCACTACCAGTCATGCAAGCCGAGGTAACGGATAATCGTCTCGCTCAGAAGGATGCACTAGCCAAGGGCAAAATGAAAATTGCTCATGATCAACGTGCAAAGGAACAAGTCATAAAGGTTGGAGACACTGTTCTCGTTAAAAAGAAAAATGAGGGAAAGTTAGATATGCCGTATGATACAAAACCATATAAAGTGTTAGTGTAAAAGGAACTATGGTAACAGCTAGTAATAGAGATCATAGTATAACACGTAATATGGCTTATTTCAAAGTGATTCCAACTAGTGTAGAAAATGATGAAGTGCAAAGTCGTATTTATTTGTATTAAAAAAAAAAAAAAGTATTTACCTATTATGCTAAACTAAATTTAATATTGTTTGAATAATGCAGATATCTCATTCAATATTTTGTAACTTTGTATTACAGTTTCTTTCATGTTTATTTAACATTGCATATGTATTTTTAACATTGAAATCCTTTGTGGTAAAGATTAAGTTGTTTAAATTCTTTGTGTGCTTAATTAATGTTAAATGTATGTAATATCTCTTGATATGTTAATAACTTACTTTGTGTCAATAACTTTGCTTTGTGCTACAAGCATGGTAGACATCCTGTATTCATTCTTTTTAAAGAAAAGGAGGGATGTCATGTTCACAAAAAATGGTACCATCCGTTTTCTATGTGTGGCGGAGCAGACACGAGAGAAGGTAAACAAGAGCGTACAGGACGCCCGCCAAGCTTGGTAGCTACTAGTCATGTATCAGTTTAACTATTAAAGTCAGTAACCAAGCGATGGCTTTATATCAACCCCATAACCACGACTTCCTCAGTAACACACAAACACCACAGGCATAATAGGCGTAGCTGCCTCAGGATTGGCTATACTCCAACCGTCTTACAATTTGAAAGCTAACACCGCTCAGACACGCTACCAAGTTGACGTCTCAAGTCTACAAAACTCTGACAAGCTTAATACAATGATTCTCAAGGACCTTGGTGGCATACAATAATAGTTAACATGTAAAATATAAGATTACACATTAAAATATGGATCAGGTGTGCGTTATGTTATGATCCCAGGCAGCCGAAAAAGGAGTCTCCCCCTTTGAGAATTATTCTATCAAGCCTGACCTGATTAGAAGGTCTAGGAAATATAGAGGTTAAGACACAGATGTAAAATAGTTGGTTGGATTTGATAAACAATTTGAGATTATGGGCAGTGAATAAGAAATTAGATAAATGACTGGTTATGAGATGTGGATAATTTGCTGGAGGTGTGAGGCTCGCTTAGAGAGGAGCTTAAGTCACTTGAGTACCAGACATCGCAAGGGGAAGCTGTGCTCCGTTTGAGCTCCCATTAGAAAGGAACCCGTGTGATATACCTTCAAGAGGAGGGAAGTGTGCAGACGTTCCAGCTGTGGAATCGAGCTGGGAACGTTTGGTCTCAAGTCCTGGACGGCGAGGAGAGTTTTTTAAGCCGCCCAGAGACATTATCGTAGGCCGTGGGAGCGCCCTGATCAAACGCCGTCAGAGGGATAGCGCCCTCGACTAGACAATTTGTGGTAAGCACGATTTAAGCCAGTTTATAGTGATTGCTTGTAGTTGGTCGTGTGCCCAGCGACAGTAGCGAATGTTTATTGATAAGTTAGACATGTTTTGGTAAGGCAGGAAGCCTAAATAAGAGGACAGAGATGAGAGAGACAGCTGGAGGGACGAGCAGCACGTCCTCTCCCGTCGACCGCCTGAAGCCAACTGACTGGCAGCAGGTCCCTCCCAGAGTGAGGAGGACCGCCTGGCCGGGTTTAGCATGGACCAGCCCAAACGGGGAAGTCCACTCTCACAGCATGTAGAGAGCAGATCTCTTCAGGTTCAATATGTTGGATGCAAACATATTGTGTGGATTATTTCGTCTATGTGTTTATAAGGAAATGTTTTTATTGGTGTGTCAATGGGTTGCAGGTTAGTCTTTAGAAGACGTTGCTGAGAACTTCGAGCCAGTAGAGTGAGCTAGTGGAAGAGACTCCAAGACTGTGGAAGGAGTAGTGTACTCCGAGGAAGAGTAGCCCCCACAGTGAAGAGTAGGACCTCGAGCTGTGAGGAGAAGCAGTGAAGAGGAGTGTCACGTGCTTCTGAAATACCAGTGGCGAAACTCCAGTTCTGTTCGAGGAAACTTCATGGTGTGGCAGCCAGGAGAGCGATGGAGGACCCTAGTAGAAGTGGTGAAGCACCATAGTTGCTCAAGGAAGACTTCATGGTGTAGCAGCCTGGAGGAGCTGCGGAGGATCCTGGTAGATAAACCCGGAAGAACCTGAAGAGATCAGGGTAGTGAGCTTACAGATGTGGAAGGGAAGTTCTGGTTGATTACTTGTAAGGAGTTGGTAGAGTGTTTGGTTGTCATTAGCGTGCAAGACGCAGTGAAAGGTGAGTGATTGTTTGCCTTTTTTGTGCCAAGGAGTACTTATACTGAAGTATAGAGTTACAGTCGTAGGCTGAATTACCTACAGATGTATGTGTTCTAGGACTGATAGGGTGATCGACTGATCATTGTTGTATATCAAGGAACATTTATACTAATATTTATGTTATTGCATTCATACGCTGATTTTCCTTGCACATGTTTATAGATATATATTATCTTGCTGATAGTACAACATTGTGTTATAAGACTTGACCTACTTGAGGAGGTTGGTAGCATTAGGTGGTGAATCAGGAGATAGGATACCACTTGATAAGCAGATGATAGAGTTCTGATGGTGTTGGAGTGCAACCTGACTGAAATAGTATAGAGTGTGGGATTCATTATTATTATTATTATTATATGTGTGTATGTATTGTGTATGTGCTTTGTCCAGTAAATGTATTCAAATTTGCTGGTGTTTGCCCTTGTCCTAGTGAGGCTTCCCAGGAAGTAGAAAAGAAGGAGGGAGAGAGAAAGAACCAAGAACCACAGCTGTGGACAGGATAGAACGGAAAACTAATATAACAAAGGAGGTTGAGGAGATCATATCACATAAGGAGAGAGTGGGGAGTCACAGCGGCTCAAGTGGGTGTGTGCACGTGACAACGAGGCTGAGTGTTGGAGCCGCATCCCCTAAACGTGTGACGTTGAGCCCCTCTCCAAGAGCCAGAAGCGCCCAGAGTGATCTCCTGGTAAAGTATAAGCATTCTACCGAATTTTGGGTTGGGTTGTCCGTAAAGAAGAATCAACGACAACACCCAACCCGCAATATAATAAGTTGGGGGGCCTGTGTCCGGGAGAGTGAACTGACACACCCACACCCTGTCCAAGAGTGGATTTGTACACCCCTGGTTGAAATATACACTGTGTGACTGCAGGTGTATATTCTCTCTCTTGGGAAGACTCACAGGACAAGATGGATAAGGTGCAAGCATTTGGTGAGTCAGGCAAGCCTAAGGACCTGGAAGGTTGCACGAGGGATCAATTAAAACAAATAGCAGAAAAATGTGGCATTAGGTTGAAAGCATCTAAAGTAGCTGGGATGAAGGATGAGATCCTGAGGCAGTTGAGAACCAAAAGTGAAGCGGCAGAACAAGGAGCCCAGAAAGAAGCTGAAAGTGGAAAGGAGGATGATGGGCAGGATGAAGTGAGATCCCAGGGATCGAGTAGAAGCAGTAAGAGTAGCCCCAGTAGCAGGAGTAGCCGAAATAGGAGCTTGGAGAGATTTCAGTTAGAGCTCCAGATGCAGCGTGAGGAGAGACAGTTCCAGCTGGAAAAGATGAAATTAGAACTCCAGATGAAAAAGGAAGCCGAGAAGGAAAAAGAGAAAGCCAGACTTGAAGTAGAAAAAGAGAAGACCAGGCTGGAAGTAGAAAAAGAGAAAACTAGACTGGAGGTAGAAAAAGAGAAAGCAAGACTAGAGATGGAGAAAGAAAAAGAGAAAGCAAGACAAGAGGTCGAAAAAGAAAAAGCCCAGGTCGAAAAAGAAAAAGAGAGAACAAAACAAATGCAGGTAGAAGCGAAATATTGAACATGGGTTGCCAGAGAGCACCACCAAGGTATTACACTCACCAGATGGGTTAGGGAGAAGGACATTCCCTTGTTTGTGCCCGAAGAGGCGGAGAGCTTTTTTTAGCACTTTGAAAAGGTAGCCAGCATCAAGGAGTGACCACAGGAGGAATGGGCCCAGCTGGTCCAGTTAAGATTGACCGGTGCAGCCAGGGAGGCATACACCCAATTGTCACTGGAAGAGTGCCAGGATTATGCCACAGTAAAGAGCAGCATACTACGCTCGTTTCAGCTAACCCCAGAAGCTTATAGGAAGCGCTTCAGAGAGATGATCAAAGTTGGAGCGTGTACTTTTGCTGAGACAGCAAGAGATCTGGAAAAACTATTCCAGAAATGGATTGAGGCTGCTGGAGTTGGATCTTACGCTGACCTGAAGCAATTGATGGTCATGAAAAAGTTCTTAGAAATGATGCATCCCGAAACAAAGTTCAAGATCCAAGAAGCGGGGGTAAAGGAGGTGAAAGATGCCACAGATAGAGCAAATATGATTACTGAAGCATACAAGAGCTTGAGGGAGAACAGAGTGAGAAGCGAGGCGAGACGCAGCAATAGAAGACCCGGTGGAGTCTGGGGAGGAAGAAGTTTTGGGGGGCAGACAAGCTAGTTTTAAGCCCCAGGAAGGAAAGTTGCCGAGTCTGCCTGCTGGAGGTAAGCAGGAAAATAAAAATGTGCAGAGGAGACAAGAGTCCAATAAAGCTCCACAGAGTACGAGTAGTACGTCTGGCCCAAGGAACTCCAATATGAGTGGGCAGAGTCAGAGCCATTCGCGGGCATATAGGAGAGATTTCTCCCACATGAGATGCTACAAGTGCAACAGATCGGGTCACATGATGCGAGATTGTCGGCAGGGCAAGAGAGTCGTGACCCTGACCACGTGTGATCCCGGAAGAAGGACGTTGATGTACAACAAGACAAACCACAGAAGGTACATTTGATGAACGAGCGGTATAGGCCGTTCATTAGTAAAGGTTGGGTCGGCATAGAAGGTCAACCCGAGGTGGAGGTTAGTATCCTCAGGGATACTGGAGCCAACCAGAGCTTGATTCTGAGAGGCCTAATAAGAAATGATCGACTGTTAGCTGGCAGTAGGAGGAAAAAGGTACATGGGTTGTTGTCTAAGAGTGACATGCCCGTGTGTGCTGTCAAGTTGAGGTCAGATTATTTGTAGGCGGAGGTGATGTTGGGAGTGTGCCCCAACATACCTGTTCCAGGAGTCCAAGTGATACTGGGTAACGACTTGTGTGGGTCCAAGGTGTTGCCAGAGCTGATAGTAAAAGCTGTGCCGGAGGAGTACCAGAAGGACCGCGGTACAAGTGGAACACCGGACAAGGTATATCTAGCCAGCATCCTCGAAGATGAAACAGAGGACAGTCAAGTCATTGTATACCCGGCCTGTGTAGTGACAGAGTCGGAAGTAGCCGCCGAGGTCGACACAGGAGATGATATGGCAGTGTCGACTCCACTAAGGGTCGACATGGACATGTCTGGCCTGTTCGGTGAAGATCCAGCTCAGAAGAATGAGGATTCGAGGAGACAGGAAGTGAAGATGACCCTACCTGAAAGGTTCAGCATGAACCGAGCGGACCTGATTAGGGCTCAGAAAGAGGAGTTTATAGATCTAATCAGGGAGGCAAAAGGGGGAAACTCATGTCCGGAGTCCCCCGTGTATTATTACTTGGACGATGACGTACTAATGAGGAAGTGGCAACCAAACAAAGCCGGCGCAGATAAGGTATGGTTGGAGAAGCACCAAGTGTTAGTGCCGAAGGAGTTTAGGGCGGCTGTGTTAGAACTAGCCCACTCCGTAGATATGGCAGGGCACTTAGGGGTGAAGAAGACCTTAAATAAGGTGCAGGAGCACTTCTACTGGCCGAACGTGTGGAAGGATGTAAAGAAGTATTGTAGGACATGTTTGGCATGCCAACGTGCAGGTAAGCCGGCTCCAGCTATACCGAAGGCACCTTTAAAGCCCATACCGGCATTTGGCGAACCTTTTGAGAGAGTCTTGATAGACTGTGTAGGTTTGTTGCCAAGGACCAGAAGAGGCCACGAGTATTTACTGACCATAATGTGCACAGCCACCCGTTTCCCCGAAGCGATCCCCCTGAGAAGAGTGACATCGAGAGCCGTTCTGGATAGAATACAGAACTACGTTGCATGGGTAGGAATGCCCAAGGTTATTCAGACGGACCAGGTGAGTGTCTTCCAGTCGAAGTTGTTTAGGGAAACTGTGAAAGGATGGAGGGTAGAGCAAGTGCGCTCGTCACCGTATCACCTTCAGTCGCAGGGAGCATTGGAACGTTTCCATGGAACGCTAAAGAGTTTGTTGAGGATATACTGCACTATGGAAGGGAGTAGTTGGGACGAGGCTTTACCATCTGTGTTGTTCGCCATCAGGGATGTGGTAGTAGAATCACTCGGATTCACCCCATTTCAACTGGTGTACGGACACTCCGTGAGGAGCCTAGTGGGCGCGCTGAAGGAGCAGCTCACCGTGGATAGGCCTAAGGTGGATGTGGGACAATATGTGAAAACTTTTAGGGTGCGACTCTCTAGGGGCAGAGATTTGCCCAAGGAAATTTTGAGAACGTCCCAGACAGAGATGGTAAGATATCACAACAGGAAGGCGAAGAGCAGGAGATTTCAAGATCAGGTGTTAGTCCTACTGCCGATGAAAGGAAGTATATCCGAGTCGAGATTTTGTGGACCATATACCATCCAGAAGGCGTTAGGGGATGTGAATTATGTAATCCACATGCCAGATCGTCCGAGGAAGTCACAGATTTGCCACGTGAACATGATGAAGAGGTACTATGACAGAGATAAGCCTCTAGGCGAGGAAGAACAGATGGAAACCCCGTCACTTACGTCTGTGCTTTGTGTGGGAGATGGCAAAGGAATAGAAAAGGAGAACTGTAAGTTAGAGAGGGCTTATGGCGCGAAGATATCGAATACGGAAAGCCTGGCCAAGATAGGTGAGCGTCTGGGTCATTTGGAGGATGACCAACGCCAGGAACTAGTGGAGATCCTATGGAGGAATAAGTCGTTATTCACGGACGTGCCCAGAAGACACCGCGGAATGGTGCATGAAGTAAATGTAGGGAGTGCTGACCCCATCAAGCAGTACCCATACAGAGTTAACCCGGAGAAAGCAGCGGCGATGAGAGCAGAAGTAAAGTATCTGCTAGATAACGACTTGGCAGAGGTTAACGACAGTGACTGGAGTTCGCCGTGCCTGTTCGTGAAGAAGAGTGATGACACATACCGGTTCTGCACCGATTATAGGAAAGTGAATGCCGTCACAGTCGCAGACTCGTTCCCAATACCACGCATAGATGATTGCATAGATCGGATTGGGAGTGCACGGTATGTCTCGAAAATAGACCTGCTGAAGGGATACTACCAGATAACCCTGTCCGAGGAGGCCAAGAGGATCTCAGCGTTCGTTACACCCGACGGCTTGTACCAATATAAAGTGGTGCCGTTCGGAATGAAGAATAGTGGTAGCTGTTTCCAACGAGTAATGAATCAGGTATTACAAGGCGCGACTGGATGTGCAGTGTACATCGATGATATTGTAGTGTTCGCTGATTCCTGGAAGGATCACGTGGATCGACTTTTAGATTTGTTCGATCGACTGGAGAAGTCCAACATGACGATCAACTTAGCAAAAAGCGAGTTTGGGAGAGTCCGCCTGGAGTACCTTGGATATATAGTAGGGCAAGGCGAGGTTGCTCCGGTAAGAACAATTCTCGCGTAGAGCAAAAGAGGCTATAACGTTAACGGGGAATCAGGGTTCGATTCCGGAGAGGGAGCCTGAGAATTCCAAGCCTGCACTAAAGAGGGACCCTTCGTGAGCCCAGATAGCTCTTTTGCTCTACGCGAGATTTCTGTCCACGCTGAGCTGGCCTTAGGACACCTGCGTTATCATTTGACAGATGTACCGCCCCAGTCAAACTCCCCACCTGATAATGTCCTCGGAGCGGATCGGGCCTTCTCGGTCCAGTCCTTGTAAATATCTTGTAAATATTATACAATATTTTTTTTGTTATCTAATTATAAATTCATTGTAATTGTTAGGTTATAACTCTTGTTCCATTAATTCACATAATTGTCTTGAATTATTTCCAAGCACATGTCATTGACACATGATGTTGATAATTTTGTTTTAAGCATTACTTTTTAAGTATGTATTGTTCTTATCTGATACTTAGAAATGCATATGTTCTTCATGCTCTGCTGCTATCTTAGTGATAGCAGTCAGGAATCACTGGCCTCAGTGTCGTTGCTAGAACACAAATAGAACTCTTGTTGGTATGCATTGTAAAAATGCAATTGGCACAGCAGACTTCACAATGGCATATGTTTACGAAACAAAACTAAGTTGAAATAAGTAGATGCATTGCATAATACAGTAATAATAGGACACATGGTAAAGCTACTAGGAAGTAACGAAAAAAACAAAAGAACTCATTTATCAAGGGGACAATAGTTTTCTTGCTTGACCTAAAAAACATGATGATAACTGAAAAATGCACTTAGTTATAGATTTTGCGAATGTCAACACCTAGTTCTTCAAGAGCACTATACAACACTTTCTCTGACTGAAGGTCAAGAACAGATGAAACTGCATGTGACCAGCTCTCATCGGGGTAGTTAATGTCATTAACATCAAGCCAGTAGAATTGTGGTGAGTGCATAGTTGAGACTAAAGGTCTAGATCTAAGATTATAGGTTCAGGCATGGGGTAGCTCTACGTCAAGTGGTCTGACAACCACAGTAGGAGGCGTTCCAGAATAAGAATCATTCTGGGAAGCTTCGTTGTCATCTTCTGCATCAGTCTCGTCAGCAGTCATTTTAGCTAACTTCATGTGGTCTAAATGTTAATTTAAAACTCTTCTGTTAAAAAATTCTTAAATTTCTACTTGTTACCCTTGATAAGCTCTATTACCTTACATGGACCCAAAAATTTCTTAGCTTGTACATAGGGCCAGACCTGTGTTGGTTAGGTACCATTAATACAGATCTGACAGTTATCTTACTGGGCTTCGCTCATGCATTCCTTGGTCGAGTAAAGTTCGCTGTTACCTTAGACAAGTGTTCTCGTATTTTCTTGAAACTAGTTGAATTGTCTATACTTGAACAAAATCCTCTAGCTTATACAAAAAAGCAAGAGGTACATTAATCAGTTCATTAGGAAGAATCTTATTTGTACCATAAAGAATAGCATGAGGAGTGTCTCCTGTAGAGGCATTAATGGAAGAATTTATGGCACACTGTACTAATGATATGAATTCATCCCAATTACTGTTATCAAAATTCAAAGTGACTCTCAAGGCATCTAACACTTTTCTGTTAGTATGCTCTGCTAACCCATTACTTGCTGGATTATATGGCATAATACTACATCTGTTAATGTTATATAAATCACACAAACTAGTTAAGATGCTATCACTGAATTCGAGGTCATTATCTGAGAGAATAACTTTTGGCATGCTGTATCTAAAAATTATTTGGTCATGGAATACACTGGCTATAGTTTCTGCTGTTTTGTTCGGGATAGGAACTAGTTCGCAATAGTGTGAAAAATTGTCAACCATTACAAGCAAGTGTTTGTTCCCATTTTCTGTTTCTGTAAAATTTGTCAGCAAATCCATTAATACTCATTCCCAAGGTACTTTAGTCGCTGGGTACACATGAATTGGGTTAGGTCCCAAGACATGTCCCTTGTGCTGTAAACAGGTTAAACATCTGTCAACATGATGAGCAATCTCTTTAGCCATCTTGGGCCAAAAATACTTCACTTGACCTTGCTGGAGTGTATGATTCTTTCCTGAATGTGCACCTGCATGGACTATTTTTAACACAGTTGGTACCAAAATAGCTGGAACGACTAACTGACAACACTTCCTAGGCAGTTCCCTAGCTTTACTACTCTACACAGTAAATTGTCTACCACCACTAACTCTTTCAATGGAACTGGGGGTTTGTGAATTGGCCGAGTATCTTGTTTATTCTGCAACTTAATGACAGGCATCAATATGAGGTCTTGTCTCTGTGCTGTCTCGACTTCTGTAGCATCTATTACTAGGTAATTTACATGAATTAAAGCTAAGTGTCGGGAAAAAGCATAAGCTACTATATTTTGCTTTCCTGGAATATAACCAAATGTGGGATTGAACTCTTGAATTGTGAGCAGATATCTAGCAAATTTTCCGATGGTGTTCTTATTTTTGAACAAAGGGGATAAAAGGTTGATAATCTGTAAGAACGTGAACAGGATAATTGTAAAATTTATCCCTGAAATGTTTTAGAACCCACACAACTGCTAAAGCTTCATGTTCTGTCACACTATAATTTTTATCTTCTTTAGAAAATATACGGCTAGCATAAGCTATTGTGTGATTTGTGTCCTTCTGTTTGGAGTAATCCAGCACCCAAGCTTCCATAACTAGCATCTGTGACCAACACAAAATGTTTAGACAAACCTGGGTACCTAAGGACAGGTGACAAGATCAATGCAGCTTTGAACTTATTGAATGACTGTTCTTGGGCTTCTTCCCAAACAAAGTGTTCATCTTTTCTTTGCAACTTGTAAAGTGGTGCGGCTATGATAGAGAATCCAGAAATAAATGAACAATAAAAATCCTACAAGACCTGTGAACTGTCTCACGGCTTCCGCGTTAGTGGCTTTGAAAAATCACAGGCAGCGATAATTTTTTATTCATTCAATATGTTTCCTGAAGGGGTAACTGTATGACTAAAAAAAATTATATTTTCCTTTAAAAATGAGCCCTTTGATAGTTTTATTGTTATATTTACTTCTGCAAGCTTTGCAAGTACTTCTGAAGGTTCTGGAAGTGAGTCTGAACATCTTGCGATATAATTATGAGATTATCAAGGTACACTAGAAGAGTACTACCTATCACTCTATGAAAGCGATTCATCATGAGCCTTGAAAACGTTATTGGACTACTCCATAGCCCAAACAACAATCTTTTGAAAAGAAAATGACCATTGGGAGTACTAAAGGCTGACAACTGTTTACTTTCCTCATCGAGTGGGATTTGCCAGAATCATTGCAACAAAGCTATAGTTGAGAATACTTTGTTTTGGCCTATACTTTGCAGCAAATTATTTAGGACTGGAAGTGGGAAAAGGTCACGACTGGGAGAGGGAAAATTATGTCCCTTCTCGTTTTAGTACGAGAATCAATGGATCATTCCATAATGATTTACTGGACTCGATCACATCACCCTGTAACACTTCCTCTATAAGTCTATCAGCTTCTGCTCTCTGCGAATGTGGTAAACGGTAAGCTGGTACATATATTGGTCTATTTCCTTGCACAAAGTAATTTTATGCATAAATATGAGGAATGGGACCTAACTTTTCTCCAGGTAGAGCTACAACTGCTCTATTTTTATTCAAAATTTCCAAACGTTAAACTATGGAGTCAGGGAAATCAGTAGGACTGAAGTGTTTTACGGAAACATCATCCACCACTCGCACCGGAAACCAGTAATGGGCAAAATCTACAACGTGGGCGCCAGACTGGAGATGGATTTCGGCAATGCTTGTGTTTGCAACATACAATGAAACGGTACCATCTTGCACTACTTATCAGGAGAATTCAACAAACGTACCTTTTACTTTACACGTTCTACTTTCTGCAATGACATCTGATAACTCAGGCATTCCCTGAGCCTTAACTCTTACTCTTGTAAGAGAATGAGAGTGCAGCTCATTGTCAGCAACTGTAGAACCACTGACCTCAGAGATGGAAGCCACTAGGCAAGCAACATAACAAGAATTCGTTAGTGCGCCCTCCCCCCTCCAGAAAGTTTTGATACTCACTCTCCTGAGCAACTGCATAACTACGATCCTTCAACTGAGTGCCTGTTTTCTCGGGTATGCGACTACGACAAGGAAGTCAGCAGCGCTTTTGTTGACGCTGCAAGTCAGCTGTCAACATGTATAACTGTATAACTGTGTCCTTTATACTGATATGCCAACGATGGGGAAAGTAACGCAATATTTTCATCCATTATACTGCACAAACTTAGGGGAATGTCACCAGGAAAATGGATACTGTACTCACCTAATTTTGCTTGCGGGGGTTGATCTCTGCCTCTTTGGTCCCGCCTCTCAACTGTAACTGTAAACTGCTAGGCATGTTACAGACAGAATGATGTCCTTTTACTTGAGTGGGAAGTCGATTTCCCGCTTGACTTTTACTTTATTTTCTAAAACACCACTCAGAAAAGATACGGGTGACTTTCTTACTGTGACAGAGTGCTTAATTGAAATGTCTCTATGAGCTGAAGGCTTGACTATATTTATTTTAGCACCTGAATCAACAAAGACTTTTAACCTCTACCATGTACAATGGCAGATACTAGAGGACCATTACTTGAAACTGTACAATTTACTGCCTGTGACCTATATTGCCTAGGATGTCTGCCTGGGTTAAATTCACTCAGGTTCCATCAACATCTACAATCGGTCTAGTGTCAGTGTCCTCCTTTGTCAGGTGTCCAAATCTATTTTGGGTAACCACTGAATACACAGAGACGGCACTAGAACTGGCTAACTTGAATTGGTTAGAAGGTTGCATTGGGATTCCCTGACAACATGGGGTGAACATTCTGAGCTCCATTGTTTTGTGACCGGATATTGTAATTCGATTGATTATTGTAATTACGGGAGTGCTGATACTGTGTTGGATGCTGTGCACCTCACCAAGACTGACCAAAGGAGCTACGAGGTGGGGATAACCTTTGCTGAGCTCTACAATCTGCAGTGTGGTGGCCAACTTTTTTATGATACTTGTGATATGGAAGCCTAGAGTTATTGAAATGATGAGAAGATCGAGAAAATTGTCTAGGGGTGATGACCTAGCAGTGGGCCAGCAATACTTTGCTAGGTAGTTGTTCTTACCACAGTGCCAACACGAGGCAGTGGTTGGTCGTGGACTATAGCATCTCAGCAACTTATGAGGATGAGAATTTGACTGTGGGTTTCTACCATTAGTGCTGTTCTGAGACCAAGAATTTTGTTAGTTTGTGAAAGGCAGCTTCCCTGTGGGTGGCAGCGCATACCAACTGCTTGCCATTCTTCCAGGGATTCACTGTGATACCATCCGGGCGACCAATAAGAGCATCAGAGTTACGGGGCGTTAGGTAACGGGGCTCTCTTTCAGCTGGGCATCCAGCTGTGGTGAGGCTCCTCTTGATGATGTCGTTAACTTCACTGTGCCTCGAGTGCCATCCCCCTGTGCTTTGGCAGAGTAGGCCATGGTGGCCGTACCTGTCAGCCACCACCTCGCCGCAAATACACATATACCCAGGCACTCTGCAGCAACTTGGTCTACAATGGGGCCATCCCAGCTGGATTGCTTGTGGGCTTTTGGGGATGGTGGTTGAGGTGATTGGCCTGCACGAGAGGTCCACTCTGTGGCACAGCGTGTAAAATTGGGATCATGTACACCTGCCAGCTGATGTAAGTGGGCAGGTAAAATTTCCTTCACAAGGTCGTCGGAAACTGATAAAGAGGACAGGAAGGCTGGAACAGCGATTTGCGTTGCTGTTCGAACTCCGAGGCCCCCAAGTCTTACGGGAAGAGAGGCTTGTTTCCACTGTAGGGCATCAAGAGAGAAGTTAAGGGCTTTTTCTAGCATTGATTTCAGTAACCGGTCATACTCACTTATATATATATATATATATATATATATATATATATATATATATATATATATATATATATATATATATATATATATATTAGTATATTTTGGTAGCAGTCTTTCCTGTAGACATATATTATTAAATATGACCGAAAAAGTAAGATCAATAATTCTAACACGAATTTTCTCAATCTTTCGTGCATTTCTTTTCACTGTTGGTGGTAATTGAAAAATCTATTCTCCAAAATTCACTATTATTTCTAGTCTGACGTGACACTTGAACGCGTTTCATAAAACTTATTACATTTTCAAAGACTTTAGTTTACACACACACAACTATAACTGAACAGAGTTTAAACATCTTCGATTTTATACCTGCATTTGGGTGAGGTGATATGTTACAACAATTTTGGATGAAGTGAAAACAAACTTTCAACACAAGACAGAACACAAAACAATGGGTATAATATTTTATAAGTTAAAGGAAAGAATGGAAGTAACTGCAGAGGGCCTATTGGCCCATATTTCTTGATGCTTCTATATTGGTGCAGAGTCTTGAAGTGGGTAGAATATAGTTGTGCATTAATTGGCTGTTGATTGCTGGTGTCGACTTCTTAATATGTAGTGCCTCACAGATATCAAGTCGCCTGCTATCGCTGTATCTATCGATGATTTCCGTGTTTTTTGTTAAGACTTCTCTGTTTGCGAACTTCTACATGGGTACCATCGAACAAAAGGTCTTAGTCGACATGAACTTGAAACCGGCCATATACTGCAGGTATGTTGATGACATTTTTACACAGGTACCTGATGTCAGATATCTGCAGGAGCTGAAGGAGGCATTTGAGCGGTATTCTGTGTTGCGTTTACTTACGAGATGGAGAAGGATGGGAAGCTGCCCTTTCTGGATGTAACAGTCATGGAAAGGAGCGGAGGTTTTCACACTGCAGTCTACACTAAGGAAACAAACATAGGAATGTGCCTCAATGCCAACAGTGACTGCCCAGACAGGTACAAGAGGAGTGTCGTTAACGCTTATGTCGACCATGCTCTCAGCCACAGCTCGGGAAAGAAGCAAGTCGATGAAGAACTCTGTAGGGTATGGCAGGTCCTAGTCAACAACGGCTTCTCCAATGGTTTCGGTGAAGACATCATAAGAAGGAAGGTGAAACGCCATGCAACCTCTGAAGAGACAACTAACACAACACCTGTACCCCCTATTAGACTGTTTTACAGGAACTACTTTTCCACAGCTCATAAAACGGAGGAAAGGGTCCTGAAAGATATTGTTAATAGAAACGTTATGCCTACAGACAAAAATCAGAAGATACAATTGACGATCTAATATAAAACCAAGAAAACGGCCAACCTACTCATGAGAAACTCTCCAGACACAAAGCAGAACGCTTTAAAAGAGACCAATGTCGTCTATGCCTTCAAATGCCCACTTGGGGACTGTAAACCTCAAAGAATTCAGTATATAGGCAAGACAACAACATCTCTTTCCAGGCGATTAACGATGCATAAGCAACAGGGCTCCATTAAGGAACATATAATCTCTTCCCATAACCAGACCATCACCAGAGAAGTCTTAACAAAAAACACGGAAATCATCGATAGATACAGCGATAGCAGGCGGCTAGATATCTGCGAGGCCCTACACATTAAGAAGTCGACACCAGCAATCAACAGCCAATTAATGCACAACTATATTCTACCCACTTCAAGACTCCGCACCAATATAGAAGCATCAAGAAATATTGGCCAATAGGCCCTCTGCAGTTACTTCCATTCTTCCCTTTCCTTCAAAATATTATACCCATTGTTTCGTGTTTTGTCTTGTGTTGAAAGTTTGTTTTCACCTCATCCAAAACTGTTGTAACATATCACCTCACCCAAATGCAGGCTGACTCCATACACAGTTTCAAGTGTAGATATGATAGAGCCCAATAGGCTCAGGAATCTGTACACCTGTTGATTGACGGTTGAGAGGCGGGACCAAAGAGCCAGAGCTCAACCCCCGCAAACACAACTAGGTGAGAACTAGGTGAGTACAGCGTCCCCAACAACACAGTTCAGTTCAGCCAGCCATGCGAGGGTCGAGGGTCGAGGGTCGCAGGGGTCATGCGCTACAATAAACACCAATATTTTTGGGTTAATTAAGGCTACAGTGACAGATCACAGATCTTGGGGTATCACAAAGCGTATAACTGCCACGAATAGGAAAGAAAAAATACAGTGCTATCACTAGAACTTTGTGTTAAACAGTGAATTCACCAGACAGGCCACGTGGGAGGGCCCACGAGGCCTTTGTTTACATATTGGGGCAAGTGATCAGTGGTACAGTGAATTGGTGGACTGTAACACAACAGACACACCGATACAGTGACTGACTCCAGAGATTTGTGTTAGATAGAGAAGAACCGCCATCATCAATCTACTGGATTAGTGAATCACCACGTGGGAGGCGACGACGGATCACTTCGTCATCCAGCATCGTAATTATTCACCTGGTTGTGTGAGCGGGAGGCTGACAGGTAGGTACACCTCTCTGGTCAATTCTTCAGGTGTACAGAGGTAAAATATTACCAAATTCTTGTTTAGTATATCAGATACATTTAAAATATCAAAGTGGTGCATTTTGGGTTGAGGTTGACATTTTAAGGGATCCCCATAACACACGCACACACACACGTTCTCTCTGTTCTCTCTCTCTCTCTCTCTCTCTCTCTCTTGCTCTCTCTCTCTCTCTTTCTCTCTCTCTCTTGTTCTCTCTTGTTCTCTCTCTCTTGCCCTCTCTCTCGCGCTCTCTGTCTCTTGCTCTCTCTTTCTCTCTCTCTCTTACTCTCTCTCTTGACAAGGGGCAAAATGGCAGGAGGCCGCAACAGGGACACAGGAAACAGCCAGAGTGACCAGACGAAGGAAATGTTAACCCAAGTTCTGGAGGAGTTCAGGAGGGAGATGCATGAAATGAGGATTACAATTAACAATCTGCAAAGTGAGCTAGCATCAGCAAGGGAGGAGATCAAATCTCTCACCGAGAAAAATAAAGAGACCGAGCATCAGATTATCATCCAAAGGGAAGGTGGGAATGTTACATTGGAAGGAAATGCCCCTGTACCTGAAACATTTGTGGAAAGACTGAAAAAGAGCTCAGACGCAATGGACACAGTGGGGGAAGTAGCGATGCAAGCAGCTACCTTACAGGAAGCAGCAAGGTGCACCACTCAGCTGCTGGAGAGAAAAAGATCAGTGGTAGTTGTAGGCATCAAAGAACAGGAAGGATCCAACAGGCAAGGATAAAGAGGCAGTACATGGGCTACTGAAGGGGTTACAGATGGAAGGGGCTGAACAAAACATTGAGAAGGTTTTTAGGTTGGGCTGGTACAACAAGGACAGAAACCGACTTGTAAAGGTGGTGTTTACAAACGAAACCATGAAGGAGGATATTCTTGAAAGGAAGAGTCGTCTGCAGCATGTGGAGGGATGCAAAAAAGTATTCCTGCAGAGGGACAGGACAAAGGAGGAGAGAGCCAGGGCAGCAGAGGCAAGGAGGAAGCACAGGGAAATCAGAGCCCCCAACACAACAGTCTCAGAGACAAGAGGGGAACCCAAAACCAGCATTCCAGCAACACCAGGGAGGGCAACATCACCACCCCCCTCTGCAAAGAAACCCTCCCTTCCCCTCACCCTACCTGCCCCCACCCAAAACCCACCCCATTCTGACCCTGTCACCCCTTCCCCATTCCCATCATGTCCCCCCCTCCTACCTTCCCCCCCTTCATCCCAAATCCCTCCTCCCCCCTCACCCCGTATCCTCCATGTCCCCCTTATCTCCTTAACCCACACCCTACCTGTCCCCCCTTCTCTTAAACCCCCTCCCCCTCACCCCAAAATCCTCTGAGACCCTGCAAACTACCTCACAGATCTTCTCACCCATGGAACAGCTTCCCACACCAGCAGAATGCTCGCCAAGAAAGGGACAAGAAAATGAACAGAAGAAAGTGAGCTTCAAGGCGATGTACACTAACATAGATGGGATTACAAATAAAACAAGTGAATTCAGAGAATAGGTACTAGAAGAAAACCCAGACATAATAGCACTCACAGAAACAAAGCTAACGAAAATCATACCAACCTTGAGGTTACCTTGAGGTGCTTCCGGGGCTTAGTGTCCCCGCGGCCCGGTCGTCGACCAGGCCTCCTGGTTGCTGGACTGATCAACCAGGCTGTTAGACGCGGCTGCTCACAGCCTGACGTATGAGTCACAGCCTGGTTGATCAGGTATCCTTTGGAGGTGCTTATCCAGTTCTCTCTTGAGCACTGTGAGGGGTCTGCCAGTTATGCCCCTTACGTGTAGTGGAAGCGTGTTGAACAGTCTCGGGCCTCTGATGTTGATAGAGTTCTCTCTCAGAGTACCTGTTGCACCTCTGCTTTTCAACGGGGGTATTCTGCACATCCTGCCATGTCTTCTGGTCTCATGAGATGTTATTTCTGTGTGCAGGTTTGGGACCAGCCCCTCAATTATTTTCCACGTGTAAATTATTATGTATCTCTCCCGCCTACGCTCAAGGGAGTACAGATTTAGGCTCTTTAGTCGGTCCCAGTAATTTAGATGTTTTACTGAGTGGATTCTAGCAGTAAAGGATCTCTGCACGCTCTCCAGGTCAGCAATTTCTCCAGCTTTGAAAGGGGCTGTCATTGTGCAGCAGTACTCCACTCTAGAGAGCACAAGCGTTTTGAAAAGTATCATCATCGGTATAGCATCTCTAGTGTGAAAAGTTCTTGTTATCCAACCTGTCATTTTTCTTGCAGTTGTGACGGCTACTTTATTGTTCTTTAAAGGTAAGGTCTTCCGACATGAGTACACCCAGATCCTTTACATTGCCTTTTCGTTCTATGTTATGATTTGCCTGAGTTTTGTACGTGGTTTCTGTTTATATATTTTCAATTTTTCCGTAGCGCATGAGCTGGAACTTATCCTCGTTAAACACTATATTATTTTCTGTAGCCCATAGAAAGACCTGATCTACATCTGATTGGAGGTTTGCCGTGTCCTCTATGTTGCCAACTCTCATGAAAATCCTAGTGGCATCTGCAAAGGATGATACAGTGCTATAGGTTGTGTTCTTGTCTATGTCCGATATGAGGATGAGAAAAAGTACTGGAGCAAGCACAGTACCCTGGGGGACTGAGCTCTTCACGGTTGATGGGCTGGATTTTATTTTATTGACTATTACACATTGGGTTCTGTTAGTCAGGAAATTGTAGATCCATCTGCCTATTTTCCCGGTAATTCCTTTTGAACGCATTTTATGTGCAATAACACCATGGTCACATTTATCAAATGCTTTTGCGAAATCTGTGTAAATTACATCAGCGTTTTGTTTGTCTTCCATAGCATCTAATGCCATATCATAGTGGTCCAGCAACTGCGACAGGCAAGAGCACCTTGTTCTGAAACCATGTTGTCCGGGGTTATGGAGATGCTGTGATTCCATGTATTTTGTGATCTTACTTCTTAGCACTGTCTCCAAATTTTTTATGATGTGCGATGTTAGTGCTATCGGTCTGTAATTTTTTGCCTCTGCCTTATTTCCTCCTTTATGGAGTGGTGCTATCTTGATTCTTGTAGCTTGAGTTCAATTGTTTCTATTTCTCTACCTAACCTTCTTCGCCGTTCTTGAGATAGGGTGCGACTCTCAAGTTGTTCTGCGATTCGTTTTCTTCGTCTATATAGGGAACGATGTTCCCGTTCTTGAGATAGGGTGCGACTCTCAAGTTGTTCTGCGATTCGTTTTCTTCGTCTATATAGGGAACGATGTTCCCGTTCCAATCTGCATCTCTTTCTCTTTTTTCTTAGGAGTATGCGGTTTGAACATATTTCTAGTGCTACTGAGCTTATTTTTTCCAAGCACTGGTTCAGGTTTGCATTTTCTAGCTGTTCTTCCCAGTTTATTTCTGTGAAGTCCTGGTTTATTTGCTCCCAGTTTATCTGTTTATTATTGAAGTTGAATTTGATGAAATCTCCTCCACCGGAAATCTGAACTGGTTTTGAAGGTCCATTCCCCATGGTTGTCAGAACTTCAATTAAGTTGTGATCTGAGTAACAGGTATTTGTAATCATTATGTTCCCGATCAACTCATCATTATTAGTGAAAATGAGGTCCAGCGTGTTCTCCTTCCTAGTTGGTTCTACTATTTGCTGGTTTAAGGCAAACCTATCGCACACACGTAGCAGGTCATTTGCATGTGCCTGTTCATTTAGGCTACTTCCTGGTATTCTTTCTGATATTACTGTATTAGCCAGGTGCTTCCATTTCAGGTGCCGTAGGTTGAAGTCCCCAAGCAGGATGATGTTCGGAGCTGGATTTGTGAGGTTTTTCCAAGCAGTGTTCTATTTTCATTAGTTGGTCTTTAAACTGCTGAGGGTTTGCCTCCGGTGACTTATATACAAGGACAACAACTACGTTTAGGATCTCTATTTTGACTATCAGCACTTCCACCATATCATTTGAGGTGTTTAGCAGCTCAGTACAGATGAGTGTGTCTTTGATGTAGAGGCTGACCCCACCCCTGAAGCCGGTGTTTCCTATCACATCTGAAGAGATTGTACTCTGAGATGCATATTTCGCCATCAAGGTAGTCCTTTGTGTGAGTTTCCGTTAGGGCTGCAAACACTGCATTTGCCTCATGAAGGAGACCATCTATAAAGTGAACTTTGTTGGATTTGCGTGTTTTTATACCCTGGATGTTGGCAAATATAAATGATGTTATCGTGTTAGTGGAAGTGCTGGATGCTTTACTTGGTGTTAATATCTGAGGCTCTGGTAAGGAGGCCACTGTGTTTGGGTCCTCTCTAGCATTTGACCGAGTTGGTGGTAGAGTCTGGTCATTTTTAGCCATTCTTCTCCTCCTCTTGCTAAAAAATTATCCAGGTCGATGGAGTAGGGGCTGTTTTCATAGTGGTAGTCTGTCGGTTTTATTCGCCTGGTACCTCTTATATGAAAAGCTGGACATTCAGCATTGAAGCACTCTTTCCTGTCCAAAGAGTTCTTGCAAATTTCTGGGTGAAAGAATTCACAGCTTTTGGTACATTTACCTGAATTGAGGAGGTGTCTGCACTTTCTAGGGTGATCGTATTTACATGTTCCATTTGTTCTTCCCGATTCCCCATGCTTACAGGTAGCCCATCTGTAATACCAACAGATTTTGAGGCCTTGTTTTGTTTCCCTTTGCCAAGGACCGCACTCTGCTGCGGCGTCCCCGACACTGTGCTCTGCTCCGGTGCCTGTGACACCGCGCTCTGCTCCGGGGCCTGTGACACCGCGCTCCGCTCAGGCGTCCTCGACTCCGTGCTCCGCGCCCTGCTCAAGCGTCCTCGACTCCGCACTCCGTTCAGGCGTCCTCGACTCCGCGCTCCGCTCAGGCGTCCTCGACTCCGCGCTCCGCTCAGGCGTCCCCGACTCCGCGCCCTGCTCAGGCGTCCCCGACCTCGCACCCTGCTCAGGCATCCCCGACTCCGCGCCCTGCTCAGGCGCCGCTGCCACCGAGCTCTGTGCCACAGCTGGTTGTACCTTGGTGTCATGTACAGTTTGTTTGAAGACATTAGAAATTGCTATGCAGGCATTAATTAGTAATTCTTTGTTTTCGGCGGGAGTTTTATCCAGGATTTCCATCAACTTCAAAAAAGTTACAACATCCTTTTTGCAGAGCCAGTACACAGAGTGGTCACTGGGACCATTTCTCCTTGAATTATTAGTCATGTTGGCACATTTTTTGTGTATGGCTGCTGAACAGAGTTGGCATTGAAAGCTCTGTTGGTAATCAACCTTCATGTTGCATTTTATGCACGTTTTCATCAAAGCCATTTTTTGAACACTTCTGTTCAGTGGTGATGATCTTACGAGGTCTTACAAGGTGGGGTGTTGACCGGTGGGGGGGTTGACCGTGGGTGCTGGCAGTGGGTGCTGGCAGTGGGTGCTGGCCGTGTGTGCTGGCCGTGGGTGTTGATCGTGGGTGTTTACTAACTTGAGACAGGCCCGGAGGGGCAGTATGGACGGCCAGTGTTGCTACCAAGTGTCGCACTCTTAATTTGTTTTGTTCACTTGTTAGATTACATTACTTGCATTTTCCCACTAGTTATCTTACAGCGGAGGCGTCTAGTTTCTGTGTCTGGGCACTAATTACCTGAGCCAAACCTTACCTGAGTCTGAGCCTAACCAAATGCAGTGTTTCCACAGGGCTACTATTTAGTGAGGAAAGAGAGAGAAGGGAGAGGAGGAGGTGGTGTAGCTTTGCTACTAAGAGAAGGTTGGATTTTCGAAGAGATGGTAATTCAGAACTGTGAAGGTTTCAGTGACTACATATCAGGAACCATAGCAACTGGAGGACAGAAAATTATAGTAGTAGTCATATATAACCCCCCACCGAATGACAGAAGATCCAGACAGGATTATGATAGAAACAACTTGGCTACCATCAATATAATAGAGAGAGCAGCTTCTGTGGCTAGCAGGAACGGATCCAGACTACTAATCATGGCGACTTCAACCATGGGAAGATAGATTAGGGGAACAGAGACCCACATGGAGGCCCAGACACATGGAAAGCTAAGCTGCTGGATGTGAAAACAAGGAACTTTCTAAGTCAACAAGTCAAAGGACCGACAAGAATGAGAGGAGGGAATGAACCAGCCTTGCTTGATCTGATATTTACCCTAAATGAATCGGATATAAGGGAAGTTAAGTTGGAAGCCCCCTTGGGAATGAGTGATCACAGTGTATTGAGCTTTGAGTACCTGGTTGAGCTGGGAATTATCACCCCCAAAAAAGAACTGGGAACCAAAGGGCTGGCGTACCGAAAGGGAAACTATGAGGAAATGAATAAATTCCTATGGGATATACATTGGGACACAGAACTCGGAACCAAGTCCGTACAAGACATGATGGACTATGTCACCCAAAAATGTCAGGAGGCTGTAAGCAGGTTTGTCCCAGCCCCACAGGAAAAAACAGAGAAGCAAAGGAAGAATCCGTGGTTTAATAGGGAATGTATGAAAGCAAAGGAGCTGAACAAAAGGGCATGGAGGAACTTCCGTAATAACAGAACACTAGAAAGTAGAGAGAGATACCAGAGAACCAGGAACGAGTATGTTAGTGTGAAAAGAGCAGCTGAAAAAAGGTATGAAAAGGATATAGCTAATAAAGCCAAGACCGAACTAAAGCTACTACAGTCACATCAGGAGGAAGACAACAGTGAAGGAACAGGTGATGAAACTTAGGGTGGGCGAGGACAGGTACACAGAGAATGACAAAGAGGTGTGTGAAGAACTCAACAAAAGGTTCCAGGAGGTCTTTACAATAGAACAGGAAGAAGTCACGGCGCTACGAGAGGTGGCAGCAAACCAGGTGACCTTGGATATGTTCGAAATTACAAGAGATGAGGTCAAGAAGCACCTATTGGAGCTGGATGTGAGAAAAGCTGTTGGGTCGAACGGAATCTCACCATTGGTATTGAAAGAGTGTGCAGGAACACTTTGCTTGCCACTCTCCATAGTGTATAGTAGGTCACTGGAAACGGGAGACCTACCAGAAGTATGGAAGACTGCTAATGTAATACCAATATACAAAAAGGGTGACAGACAAGAGGCACTGAACTACAGGCCAGTGTCCTTAACTTGTATACCATGCAAGGTGATGGAGAAGATTGTGAGAAAAAACCTAGTAACACATCTGGAGAGAAGAGACTTCGTGACAACCCATCAACATGGGTTCAGGGAGGGTAAATCTTGCCTTACAGGCTTCATAGAATTCTACGATCAGGTGACAAAGATTAAGCAAGAAAGAGAAGGATGGGCGGACTGCATTTTTTTGGACTGTCGGAGAGCCTTTGACACAGTACCCCATAAAAGGTCGATGCATAAGCTGGAGAAACAGCCAGGAGTAACTCTCACTGGAGTAGCGCTCCAGTGGATAAGGGAGTACCTAAGCAATAGGAAGCAGAGAGTTACAGTGAGGGGTGAGACCTCAGAATGGCGTGAAGTCACCAGTGGAGTCCCACAGGGCTCTGTTCTTGGACCTATCCTGTTTCTGATATACGTAAATGATCTCCTAGAGGGAATAGACTCATTCCTCTCAATGTTTGCTGAAGACGCCAAAATTATTAGAAGGATTAAGACAGAGGAGGACAGCTTGAGGCTTCAAGAAGACCTGGACAAGCTGCAGGAATCGTCGAATAAATGGCTGTTAGAGTTTAACCCAAGCAAATGTAATGTAATGAAGATAGGGGTAGGAAGCAGGAGACCAGATACAAGGTATCATTTGGGAGATAAAATACTTCAAGAGTCAGAGAGAGAAAAAGACCTGGAGGTTGATATCACGCCAGACCTGTCCACTGAAGCTCATATCAAGAGGATAACATCAGCAGCATATGCCAGGTTGGCTAACATAAGAACGGCCTTTAGAAACTTGTGTAAGGAATCTTTCAGAACATTATATACCACATATGTCAGACCAATCCTGGAGTATGCGGCTCCAGCATGGAGTCCATATCTAGTCAAGAATAAGACAAAACTGGAAAAGGTTGAAAGGTTTGCCACCAGACTAGTACCCGAGCTAAGAGGTATGAGCTACGAGGAGAGACTACGGGAATTAAACCTCACTTCGTTGGAAGACAGAAGAGTTAGGGGGGACATAATCACCACATTCAAGATTCTAAAGGGAATTGATAGGGTAGATAAAGACAGGCTATTTAACACAAGGGGCACACACACAAGGGGACACAGGTGGAAACTGAGTGCCCAAATGAGCCACAGAGATATTAGAAAGAACTTTTTTAGTGTCAGAGTGGTTGACAAATGTAATGCATTAGGAAGTAATGTGGTGGAGGCTGACTCCATACACAGTTTCAAGTGTAGATATGATAGAGCCCGATAGGCTTAGGAATCTGTACACCTGTTGATTGACGGTTGAGAGGCGGGACCAAAGAGACGGAGCTCAACCACCGCAAACACAACTAGGTGAGTACAGCGTCACCAACGCCCTCAACACCAGACAGCGTCACCAACACCCTCAACACCACACAGCGTCACCAACACCCTCAACAACACACGGCGTCACCAACGCCCTCAACACCACACAGCGTCACCAACACCCTCAACAACACACAGCGTCACCAACGCCCTCAACACCACACAGCGTCACCAACACCCTCAACAACACACAGCGTCACCAACGCCCTCAACACCAGACAGCGTCACCAACGCCCTCAACACCAGACAGCGTCACCAACACCCTCAACACCAGACAGCGTCACCAACACCCTCAACACCACACAGCGTCACCAACACCCTCAACAACACACAGCGTCACCAACACCCTCAACACCAGACAGCGTCACCAACGCCCTCAACACCAGACAGCGTCACCAACACCCTCAACACCAGACAGCGTCACCAACACCCTCAACAACACACAGCGTCACCAACACCCTCAACACCAGACAGCGTCACCAACACCCTCAACACCAGACAGCGTCACCAACACCCTCAACACCAGACAGCGTCACCAACACCCTCAACACCAGACAGCGTCACCAACACCCTCAACAACACACAGCGTCACCAACACCCTCAACACCACACAGCGTCACCAACGCCCTCAACAACACACAGCGTCACCAACACCCTCAACACCAGACAGCGTCACCAACACCCTCAACAACACACAGCGTCACCAACACCCTCAACACCAGACAGCGTCACCAACACCCTCAACACCACACAGCGTCACCAACACCCTCAACAACACACAGCGTCACCAACACCCTCAACAACACACAGCGTCACCAACACCCTCAACACCACACAGCGTCACCAACACCCTCAACACCACACAGCGTCACCAACACCCTCAACACCACACAGCGTCACCAACACCCTCAACACCACACAGCGTCACCAACACCCTCAACAACACACAGCGTCACCAACACCCTCAACACCACACAGCGTCACCAACACCCTCAACAACACACAGCGTCACCAACACCCTCAACAACACACAGCGTCACCAACACCCTCAACACCAGACAGCGTCACCAACACCCTCAACAACACACAGCGTCACCAACACCCTCAACAACACACAGCGTCACCAACACCCTCAACAACACACAGCGTCACCAACACCCTCAACACCAGACAGCGTCACCAACGCCCTCAACACCAGACAGCGTCACCAACACCCTCAACACCAGACAGCGTCACCAACACCCTCAACAACACACAGCGTCACCAACACCCTCAACACCAGACAGCGTCACCAACGCCCTCAACACCACTCAGCGTCACCAACACCCTCAACACCACTCAGCGTCACCAACGCCCTCAACACCACACAGCGTCACCAACACCCTCAACACCACTCAGCGTCACCAACGCCCTCAACAACCCACGGCGTCCCCAACGCCTTCAACATATTTAAGTATTTGATCTAAGTATGCGGAAACCTTTTCAGAGTGTCTGTGATGGTGGTTGCACACAACTCATTATCCTACGCGTCAATGTCTCGTCTCCTTCCTCTGTCCTGATCTTAATCCCTTTGTTTCTTATTTTATCTCAATTTGTGAAATTCCTTAAAACTACGTCTTCGTTTTCTGTGAAAATGTCTCAGTGAACAAATCCTCCCTAACTTTCAACAGTGCACTTTAACTATGAGATGCCGCTTGTTATCCAGAATAGTGCATGAGAAAAATATCAATTCACTTAAATTTGGAGTTCCTGAATGTTATAATGTGTTCAACAGATGTAAGTATGCTTTACCTCCTGAATGGAACCGCTCAATGATGGATTACTGTCATACAGCTATGAGGTCAGCCTGCAGGGACTATGAGGTCAACCTGCAGGGACTATGAGGTCAGCCTGCAGGGACTATGAGGTCAACCTGCAGGGACTATGAGGTCAGCCTGCAGGGACTATGAGGTCAACCTGCAGGGACTATGAGGTCAACCTGCAGGGACTATGAGGTCAACCTGCAGGGATTATGAGGTCAACCTGCAGGGACTATGAGGTCAGCCTGCAGGGACTATGAGGTCAGCCTGCAGGGACTATGAGGTCAGCCTGCAGGGACTATGAGGTCAACCTGCAGGGACTATGAGGTCAACCTGCAGGGAC
This sequence comes from Procambarus clarkii, assembly GCF_040958095.1. NCBI lineage: Eukaryota > Metazoa > Arthropoda > Malacostraca > Decapoda > Cambaridae > Procambarus > Procambarus clarkii. The sequence goes on from NC_091173.1 coordinate 34,867,243, forward strand.
TATGAGGTCAACCTGCAGGGATTATGAGGTCAACCTGCAGGGATTATGAGGTCAGCCTGCAGGGACTATGAGGTCAGCCTGCAGGGACTATGAGGTCAACCTGCAGGGACTATGAGGTCAGCCTGCAGGGACTATGAGGTCAACCTGCAGGGACTATGAGGTCAACCTGCAGGGATTATGAGGTCAACCTGCAGGGATTATGAGGTCAGCCTGCAGGGACTATGAGGTCAACCTGCAGGGATTATGAGGTCAACCTGCAGGGATTATGAGGTCAGCCTGCAGGGACTATGAGGTCAGCCTGCAGGGATTATGAGGTCAGCCTGCAGGGACTATGAGGTCAACCTGCAGGGATTATGAGGTCAACCTGCAGGGATTATGAGGTCAGCCTGCAGGGACTATGAGGTCAGCCTGCAGGGATTATGAGGTCAGCCTGCAGGGATTATGAGGTCAGCCTGCAGGGATTATGAGGTCAGCCTGCAGGGATTATGAGGTCAGCCTGCAGGGACTATGAGGTCAGCCTGCAGGGATTATGAGGTCAGCCTGCAGGGATTATGAGGTCAGCCTGCAGGGATTATGAGGTCAGCCTGCAGGGACTATGAGGTCAGCCTGCAGGGATTATGAGGTCAGCCTGCAGGGACTATGAGGTCAGCCTGCAGGAACTATGAGGTCAGCCTGCAGGGATTATGAGGTCAGCCTGCAGGGACTATGAGGTCAGCCTGCAGGGATTATGAGGTCAGCCTGCAGGAACTATGAGGTCAGCCTGCAGGGACTATGAGGTCAGCCTGCAGGGATTATGAGGTCAGCCTGCAGGGATTATGAGGTCAGCCTGCAGGAACTATGAGGTCAGCCTGCAGGGACTATGAGGTCAACCTGCAGGGATTATGAGGTCAGCCTGCAGGGATTATGAGGTCAGCCTGCAGGAACTATGAGGTCAGCCTGCAGGAACTATGAGGTCAGCCTGCAGGGACTATGAGGTCAGCCTGCAGGGATTATGAGGTCAGCCTGCAGGAACTATGAGGTCAGCCTGCAGGGACTATGAGGTCAGCCTGCAGGGATTATGAGGTCAGCCTGCAGGGATTATGAGGTCAGCCTGCAGGGATTATGAGGTCAGCCTGCAGGGACTATGAGGTCAGCCTGCAGGGATTATGAGGTCAGCCTGCAGGGATTATGAGGTCAGCCTGCAGGGATTATGAGGCCAGCCTGCAGGGATTATGAGGTCAGCCTGCAGGAACTATGAGGTCAGCCTGCAGGGATTATGAGGTCAGCCTGCAGGAACTATGAGGTCAACCTGCAGGGATTATGAGGTCAGCCTGCAGGGACTATGAGGTCAGCCTGCAGGGATTATGAGGTCAGCCTGCAGGGACTATGAGGTCAGCCTGCAGGAACTATGAGGTCAGCCTGCAGGGACTATGAGGTCAGCCTGCAGTGTTAGGTAATATAAGCACTTACTATAGTCAAAGTTAGGTAATATAAGCACTTACTATAGTCAAAGTTAGGTAATATAGGCACTTACTATAGTCAAAGTTGGGTAATATAAGCACTTACTGAAGACACTGACAGATAAGAGACACAGCTACACTGAGGGTGAGGTCTCAGACTGGCGGGGCGTCACCAGTGGAGACTCACAGGCTCCACTATATTTATATCCACAGGATATAAATATATCCTTCATATATAGCCTATGGTACTCCACTGGTGACGCCACTCTGGACCTCACCCCTCACAGTCCTTGGACCTCTCCTGGTGCTGATTTATGTAAATGATCTGCTAGAAGAAGCAAGGAACAATAAGTTCCACTTAATGATTGCTGTTGATGCAAACATTTTGGAGGCGATTAAGACCGAGGAAGATAGCAAGAGTTTGCAAGATGTCCTAGACATACTGAAGGAAGTGTCCAACACAAGGCTACTAATGTTCAACCCAAGTAAATGTAAGGTAATTAAACTACGCGGAGGGAACAGGAGGACAGACACTGGATTCCGAATGGGAACGAAGTCCTGGACGAAACGGACAGAGAGATTGATTGATTGATGAAGATTAAGCAACCCAAAAGGTGGTACGGGCATGAATAGCCCGTAAGTGGTGGCCCTTTTGAGCCTTTACCAGTATCACGAGCTGATACTGGAGATCTGTGGAGGTGCAACTGCACCCTGCGTGACGGGAGATGTCTCCTGTGGACAGAGAGAAAGATCTGGGGATAGATATCACGGCGAACCTGTCTCCAGAAACCCACACCAAGAGTATAACATCAGCAGCTGTTGAATGGCTGCCTAACATCAGAACTGCTTTTAAAAACTTGTGTAAGGAATCATTCAGGAGCTTGTATCCTTGTATACTACATATGTAAGTCTTAAAGGCCTGGAGTATGTGGCTTAAACATTGAGTCGATATCTTGTCAAGCACAAGACGAAGCAGGAGGAGGTTCAAAGGTATGTCACTAGACTAGTTCCGAAACTAAGAGGCAAGAGTTACGAGGCTGTGTGAATTGCACCGCACGTCGCTGGAAGACAGCAGAGTTCGGAGAGACATGATCACAATGTACAAAGTTCCCAAGGCAATTGACAGGGTAGATGCAGACAGATTATTTAACACGGGAGGTACACGAACAAGGTGACAGGTGGAAGCTGAGTACCCAAATGAGACATTGGAAAGAACTTTTTAAGTTTCAGAGTAGTTAACAGATGGGATACATTAGGCAGTGATGTGGTGGAGGCTGACTCCATTCATAGTTATAAATGTAGATATGATAGAGCCCAATAGGCTCAGGAATCTGTACACCAGATGATTGACAATTGAGAGGCGGGACCAAAGAGCCGAAGCTTAACCCCCGCAAGCACAAATAGGTGAGTTTTTAATATAGACACTGTTAGGTAAGCACTGTGAGGTAAGATAAGCAATTATCATAGACATAAAAGATAGGTAAGATAAACACCGTAAACACTGTTAGGTAAGCACATTGATTTAATATAAACACATCCTGTAGATGCCGTTTGGTAAGCACTGTGAGGTAAGCACTGTGAGGTAAGCACTGTGAGGTAAGCACTGTGAGGTAAGCACTGTGAGGCAAGCACTGTGAGGTAAGCACTGTGAGGTAAGGTGAGCACTCACTGGATAATAAACACCACCGTTCTGGGAACTCCAGTATTGTCAGAGGTCACCTTGGGGAGTCATGGGGGTGGGGGGAAGCGGCCGGGAAGTTTTGGGGGGTAGGGGGGCGTTGTTTGGGGGGGGGGAGTAAGGATATATGTGTCTCCCAACGCCAGCCGCTGGTCAGTCATCTCCACCTCCACCACCCCAGCTGTCGTCTCCACCTCCACCACCCCAGCAGTCGTCTCCACCTCCACCACCCCAGCTGTCGTCTCCACCTCCACCACCCCAGCAGTCGTCTCCACCTCCACCACCCCAGCAGTCATCTCCACCTCCACCACCCCAGCAGTCGTCTCCACCTCCACCACCCCAGCAGTCGTCTCCACCTCCACCACCCCAGCAGTCGTCTCCACCTCCACCACCCCAGCTGTCGTCTCCACCTCCACCACCCCAGCAGTCGTCTCCACCTCCACCACCCCAGCAGTCATCTCCACCTCCACCACCCCAGCAGTCGCCTCCACCTCCACCACCCCAGCTGTCGTCTCCACCTCCACCACCCCAGCTGTCGTCTCCACCTCCACCACCCCAGCTGTCGTCTCCACCTCCACCACCCCAGCTGTCGTCTCCACCTCCACCACCCCAGCTGTCGTCTCCACCTCCACCACCCCAGCAGTCGCCTCCACCTCCACCACCCCAGCTGTCATCTCCACCTCCACCACCCCAGCTGTCATCTCCACCTCCACCACCCCAGCAGTCGCCTCCACCTCCATCTCTGCATCAGAAGCCATGATGAAGCTGCTGCAGTTGACAGCTGTGTTGTTTGGGGTGAGTAATTGCCCTTTAATTTTGAATACGTATGGGTGTTCACTTCTCCTACCATCCCCCTTTTTATGTTGTACACTTTATTATACAAGGTTATAACGGTTAAATATATGATTGTTTACAAAAAATGAACATTAAGAGGACATTAGGGGAAGTTTGTTTCCTAGAGGCTGTAGATTTCTTCGAACTCCTCCGACGCCGTGCAGGAACCGAGGACGCAGCGGGCATTCCCCATCTGGATCACTACACTGAGGCGCTAGAAGAGAAAACTTGCCGATCTAGGGGTCTCTTGTAGTGTAAATGAGCCTGGAACAAAGATCTTGGTTCTGGAAGCAAGAAACCTTTTTGCACTCTCTCCCCATGGGCCAAGGGTCTCAGATCCTATTGGAACGAAGTTGTACCGGTGATCTAATTCCCTGTACTTGGTTGATTTGTATCTTTCTCTGTGTGTCGCCGCAGGACCTACTTGGCCAGCAGAGAGGTTGATGCATGTGGTTGCCAGGGGTGGATATGCAAGTATAGTCCCATGCCAATTGACTGCCACCCCTCCAAGGGTGCAGCGTGATTCCGTCTGTTTGGCCGGCAAAGCTAACAGAGTCACGGTTCAATAGATAGCGGGGCTCTCTCTCCGCTGGACACTGGGCAGAGGCAAGCCTACTCCTAATGATGTCATTGACTTCGTGTGTTTAGAGTGTGTTTAAAGAACTCAGTATATAGGCAAGACAACAACATCTCTTTCTAGGCGATTAACAATGCATAAGCAACAGGGCTCCATCAAGGAACATATAATCTCTTCCCACAACCAGACCATCACCAGAGAAGTCTTAACAAAAAACACAGAAATCATCGATAGATACAGAGATAGCAAGCCGCTTGATATCTGCGAGGCACTGCACATCAAGAAGTCAACACCAGCAATCAACAGCCACCAATCAATCAACATATTCTACCCACTTCAAGACTCCGTACCAATATAGAAGCAACAAGAGGAAGTATGGGACCAATAGGCCCTTTGCAGTTACTTCCATTCTTCCCTCTCATTTATCCAATTAATACCCAATGTTCCGTGTTCTGCCTTGTTCTTGTATTGGTCAAAAGGTTTGTTCACCTCATCCAAAACTGTTGCAACAAATCACCTCACCCAAATGCGAGTATATAAGACAAGCTGTTTAAGTGTTTAGCATAAGTAAAACTCTGTTTAGTGTTTTCAGGTTACAGTTGTGTGTGTGTAAACTAAAGTCTTTGAAAATGTAATAAGCTATTACGAAACGCGTTCAAGCATCGCGTCAGACTAGAAATAAAAATGCACTTTTTATTATTATGATGGTAACTGATTTTTCAATTACCATCGACAGTAAAAAGAAACATAAGAAATAATGAGAAAATTCGTGTTAGAATTATTAATCATCCTTTTTCGGTCATATCTAAGAACATATGTTTACAAGAAAAACTGCTACCAAAATATACTAATATATGTATATACACACACACACACACACACACACACACACACATATATATATATATATATATATATATATATATATATATATATATATATATATATATATATATATATGAGGCACAACTCTCCTAAACACAAGAGTGAAGTTATACAACTTTAGAACACTTTCCCACCAGGAGACTCGAACCCTAGCCAGCACAGAAGCCTTCCAGCTTCCATATTAACAGGGACTTGATGAAAAACGTAAAATGACCCCTCACTTGCTCTAGTGCTCTTGGGAGATGGTGGTCATTGGTGTGTATAAATACTCCGAAATTACCATCTCTTTTAAGGGTCTGAGCGGTGGTGCAGTGGGTTAAGGCGTACCTGTTATGCCAGTTGCTGGAAGGCTTCTGTGCTGGCTAGAGTTCGAGTCTCCTGGTGGGAAAGTGTTCTAAAGTTGTATATATATATATATATATATATATATATATATATATATATATATATATATATATATATATATATATATATATATATATATATATATATATATATATGTCATACCTAGTAGCCAGAACGCACTTCTCAGCCTACTATGCAAGGCCCGATTTGCCTAATAAGCCAAGTTTTCCTGAATTAATATATTTTCTCTAATTTTTGTCTTATGAAATGATAAAGCTACCCATTTCATTATGTATGAGGTCAATTTTTTTTTATTGGAGTTAAAATTAACGTAGATATATGACCGAACCTAACCTAACCTAACCTATCTTTATAGGTTAGGTTAGGTTAGGTAGCCGAAAAAGTTAGGTTAGGTTAGGTTAGGTAGGTTAGGTAGTCGAAAAACAATTAATTCATGAAAACTTGGCTTATTAGACAAATCGGGCCTTGCATAGTAGGCTGAGAAGCGCGTTCTGGCTACTAGGTACAACATATATATATATATATATATATATATATATATATATATATATATATATATATATATATATATATATATATATATATATATATATATATATATGTCGTACCTAGTAGCCAGAATGCACTTCTCAGCCTACAATGCAAGGCCCGATTTGCCTAATAAGCCAAGTTTTCCTGAATTAATATATTTTCTCTAAATTTTTTCTTATGAAATGATAAAGCTACCCATTTCATTATGTATGAGGTCAATTTTTTTTTATTAGAGTTAAAATTAACGTAGATATATGATCGAACCTAACCAACCCTACCTAACCTAACCTAACCTATCTTTATAGGTTAGGTTAGGTTAGGTAGCCGAAAAACAATTAATTCATGAAAACTTGGCTTTTATATATATATATATATATATATATATATATATATATATATATATATATATATATATATATATATATATATATATATATATATATATATATATATATATATATATATATATGTATATATATGTCGTACCTAATAGCCAGAACGCACTTCTCAGCCTACTATGCAAGGCCCGATTTGTCTAATAAGCCAAGTTTTCATGAATTAATTGCTTTTCGACTACCTAACCTACCTAACCTAACCTAACCTAACTTTTTCGGCTACCTAACCTAACCTAACCTATAAAGATAGGTTAGGTAGGGTTGGTTAGGTTCGGTCATATATGTACGTTAATTTTAACTCCAATAAAAAAAAAATTGACCTTATACATAATGAAATGGGTAGCTTTTTCATTGCATAAGAAAAAAAATAGAGAAAATATATTAATTCAGGAAAACTTGGCTTATTAGGCAAATCGGGCCTTGCATAGTAGGCCGAGAAGTGCGTTCTGGCTACTAGGTACGACATATATATATATATATATATATATATATATATATATATATATATATATATATATATATATATATATATATATATATATATATATATATATATATATATATAATAGATAGATAGCAGCAACCAAGAAAGCACAGTTGCTTTCCATCAACTGTCATAACTAGTACGCCTTAACCCACTACACCAAACTCAGACCCTTAAAAGAAATGGAAATTTCGAGGTATACCCCATATATCTCCCCCCCCCCCCCAAGAGCACCAGAGAGGTGAGAGGCACTCCGGGAGAGGTTCCAGGAGAGTCATTAACCTTTTTCAAGAGGCTGGATAGTTTGGCTGCTGCTTGAGAGCGAGCAGCTTTGGGAAAGTGCTGCAAGGTTCCAACTGATATCGCTTTGATGGCTTCTAGTAGGTTCTCAGTCGAAATGAATCTGTTGAAGGTGGTTTCCCTGACTGCTGGCGTGGGGCGCTGATTGATACTGTCTTTGGGAGGGCGCCAACTACCCGGACATTGGGCTCCATTGTGGGAATGTTTGCGCACATCCCCGTTGGTCTTGAGACCACACACCTTATTGTTTTACACTGGACATGTGCCGTCCCTGTCACTGATTGATGGCTTCTCTTGGCTGAGAGAAGCCTGGCTGTCAGTTGTGACCTTCGACATCGGCGGACGCTGGGTGGACGCTGGGCAGGCGCTGGGTGGACGCTGGGCAGGCGCTGGGTGGACGCTGGGCAGGCGCTGGGTGGACGCTGGGCAGGCGCTGGGTGGACGCTGGGCAGGCGCTGGGTAGGGGCTTGGCGGGCGCTGGGCGAGCACTGGGGCCAGTGCTGGGTGGGCGCTGGGCGGGCACTGGGCGGGTGATGGGTGGATTCTGGGTGGGTGCTGGGCGGACGTAGCGTGTGGGTGGACACAGAGGGGTGGGGGTCGCGGTGTGGTTGGGCAGGGGGGAAGGAGACAGGCACCTTTCGACTCGTGGGTTGGGTGACGGTACACACTTGAGGGCATAGGGGGGGGCGGGTCAGAAGGGTGACACTAACACATATGTATAATTTCGTGGTAAGTCACTGCATACACTTGTAATCTGGTTCACTGTGGGCTCGATGCACTTAAAACACGATATCTGTTACTCGAGAGACGAGGTATCTATTTTTCAAGGATATTTTCATAAACACTTACACACGGGTCACCCCCCTCGACTGACCACACAACAACACCCCATCCCCCACCCCCATAACCGAGGGAGCCCCTCAGGGCGCCCTTGTTAGCCCTCACTGCAGTTCAGACGATTCCACACTGCCAATCCACTTGTTTGATTGCTTTTGGTTGCGATAGTTCACCCTGGACACTTCCCGCCACTCTCACACCTTCCCAGGATGTTCACACTGCACACTGTTGAGTTTGGGCCCCGGTGGGGTCAGGATATCACTAGATAATGGCAGAGTTGCTGGCAGAGCCTCCTCCCTGCCTCCCGTTTCCTGTGGCGTCCTCAGAATATATATATATATATATATATATATATATATATATATATATATATATATATATATATATATATATATATAACTGAAAACTCACACCCCAGAAGTGACTCGAACCCATACTCCCAGGAGCAACGCAACTGGTATGTACAAGACGCCTTAATCCACTTGACCATCACGACCGGACATAATGAGGTGATAGCCGAGGCTATTTGAACCACCCCACCGCCGGCACTCGGATAGTAATCTTGGGCATAGCATTTTACCAAATCACCTCATTCTTTGGGGCACACGTGAGGAACACAAATGCGAACAAGCCTGAATGGTCCCCAGGACAATATGCAACTGAAAACTCAGTTGACATATGCAACAGTGATGGTCAAGTGGATTAAGGCGTCTTGTACATACCAGTTGCGTTGCTCCTGGGAGTATGGGTTCGAGTCACTTCTGGGGTGTGAGTTTCTGGGGTGTGATTCCTAGGAATCACATGAGACAAGCCCATGACATTACTCTAACAAGAGAAATGTTGAACAAGAATACTTGCATAATAGACAAAACCCAAGGTTCAAGAAGATTACAAATTCTTGAGGCAATTCACATAAGAATAGAGCGACCAACCATGAACACCCAAATCACGGAACTATTTACTCTACCCACCATGAGAGTAAGGACAAGACAAGAACATATCGATGCCAACACAGAAGACAATGTCCAACATAACAGGCCAATTACACTGGATTAATCTTTGTGTTTAGATAGGAGATGCCTCGTATGGGCCAATAAGACTTCTGCAGCCTCTATGTTTCACCTCACATTTATCCCTTATGTATCCCCCCATGTTTTCACCTTCATTGTATTATCACCTGACCTAATGCGGGTATAAAATCAACTAGTATTGTAAGATCTGTTCACTTGAGAATGAACCATGGAGGTTCGAAACGTCGTGCAAATTATACAAATAAGTGTAATACACTCTATAGTAAATCACTTCTTTTCTTCACCTTAAAAGTACGAAAATGAGTTTTGGAGAACTCCTATTTCAATTAAGCCCTGATGCTAAGAAAATAGTTAGAGGGATAGAAGCCCTAAACCAGAAAATAATAAATACAGAATATGCGGTCATATTCAATGAAACATGTTTGAAAGAAAACCTGCTGCCAGTATACACCAATATATATATATATATATATATATATATATATATATATATATATATATATATATATATATATATATATATATATATATATATATATATATATATATATATATATGTCGTACCTAGTAGCCAGAACGCACTTCTCAGCCTACTATGCAAGGCCCGATTTGCCTAATAAGCCAAGTTTTCCTGAATTAATATATTTTCTCTATTTTTTTTTCTTATGAAATGATAAAGCCACCCATTTCATTATGTATGAGGTCACTTTTTTTTAATGGAGTTAGAATTAACGTAGATATATGACCGAACCTAACCAACCCTACCTAACCTAACCTAACCTATCTTTATAGGTTAGGTTAGGTTAGGTAGCCGAAAAAGTTAGGTTAGGTTAGGTTAGGTAGGTTAGGTAGTCGAAAAACAATTAATTCTTGAAAACTTGGCTTATTAGGCAAATCGGGCCTTGCATAGTAGGCTGAGAAGTGAGTTCTGGCTACTAGGTACGACATATATATATATATATATATATATATATATATATATATATATATATATGTCGTACCTAATAGCCAGAACGCACTTCTCAGCCTACTATTCAAGGCCCGATTTGCCTAATAAGCCAAGTTTTCATGAATTAATGTTTTTTCGTCTACCTAACCTACCTAACCTAACCTAACCTAGCTTTTTTTGGCTACCTAACCTAACCTTACCTATAAATATAGGTTAGGTTAGGTTAGGTAAGGTTGGTTAGGTTCGGTCATATATCTACGTTAATTTTAACTCCAATAAAAAAAAATTGACCTCATACATAGAGAAAAGGGTTGCTTTATCATTTCATAAGAAAAAAATTATAGTAAATATATTAATTCAGGAAAACTTGGCTTATTAGGCAAATCGGGCCTTGAATAGTAGGCTGAGAAGTGAGTTCTGGCTACTAGGTACGACATATATATATATATATATATATATATGTCGTACCTAGTAGCCAGAACACACTTCTCAGCCTACTATGCAAGGCCCGATTTGCCTAATAAGCCACGTTTTCATGAATTAATTGTTTTTCGACTACCTAATCTACCTAACCTAACCTAACCTAACTTTTTCTGCTACCTAACCTAACCTAACCTATAAAGATAGGTTAGGTTAGGTTAGGTAGGGTTGGTTAGGTTCGGTCATATATCTACGTTAATTTTAATTCCAATAAAAAAAAATGACCTCATATATAATGAAATGGGTAGCTTTATCATTTCATATGAAAAATATTAGAGAAAATATATTAATTCAGGAAAACTTGGCTTATTAGGCAATTCGGGCCTTGCATAGTAGGCTGAGAAGTGCGTTCTGGCTACTAGGTACGACATATATATATATATATATATATATATATATATATATATATATATATATATACATATATATATATATATATATATATATATATATATATATATATATATATATATATATACATATATATATATATGTATGTTGTACCTAGTAGCCAGAACGTCGTACTCGGCCTGCTATGCAAGGCCCGATTTGCCTAATTAGCCAGTTTTCCTGAATTAATATATTTTCTCTATTTTTTTTCTTATGAAATGATAAAGCTACCCATTTCATTATGTATGAGGTCAATATTTTTTTATTGGAGTTTAAATTAACGTAGATATATGACCGAATATATATATATATATATATATATATATATATATATATATATATATATATATATATATATATATATATATATATATATATATATATATATATATATATATATATATATATATATATATATATATATATATATATATATATATATATATATATATATATATATATATATATATATATATATATATTGTGGAACTCCACTTGCGTTTCAACTTTACATTGAAGGGACTCCTGTTCTCTCGAGTACAGTGTTGTAGGTGACGTGGTGTTTCCACATGATGTCAAGGATGCGTCTCAGGTTCCGCATGTGAAAGGTAGTGAGCCGTCTCTCCTGGCGAGAGCGCAGGGTCCAGGAATCCGAGCCGTAGAGGAGTGTACTCACCACACATGCCATGTTGACTTGTTCCTTGGTGTGTACTGTTAGTTCGACATTTTCCCAAACGCGCTTTGTGAGCCTGGCTAGTGTTGTTGCGGCCTTCATGATGCGCCTGTTGAGCTCAGTGTCCTGAGAAAGTGTGTCTGAGGTTGTGGAGCCCAGGTACACAAACTCGTGAACTGCCTCCAGCACAAAGACTGCGATGTTCATACAGGGTAGCTCAATGGCGTCTTGTCCCATTACCTGGGTCTTCTTCAGGCTGATTGTCAGGCCGAATGCTTAACAGGCTGCGGCAAAGCTTTTGTGTAGCTGCTGTAGGCCACCTGCTGTTTGTGTGGTGATCGCTGTGTCGTCGGCGAAGAGGAACTCCCTGAGGATTCGCATCTGTACTTTCATCTTTGCTCGGAGTCTGGATAGATTATAAAGCTTTCCATCAGATCTTGTACGGGGATAGATGCCCTCTGTGGTTGTTCCAAAGGCATGCTTGACGAGGATCGCAAAGAAGATGCCGAACAGGGTTGAAGCAAGAACACACCCCTGTTTAACACCACTCTTGATGTTGAATGGTTCAGAAGTTGAGCTGTTGCACGCGACTGTTCTCTTCATGGCCTTGTGGAACGATTGTATCATGCTGAGTAGGCTGGGTTGGCCGGCAATTTGGCCAAGATCTTGAAGAGTCCGTCCCTGCTCACGAGGTCGAAGGATTTTGTAAGGTCAATGAAAGCGATGTACAAGGCTTTTCTCTGCTCCCTGCACTTTTCTTGAAGCTGTCTCAGGGTGAACACCATGTCAGTGGTCGACCTCTCTGCTCGGAAACCACACTGTGATTCAGGGCTCACTCTTACAGCAAGAATCTGATGCCTCACCAAGACGACCCTAGCAGAGTTGGCCGACTACGCTGAGGAGGGAGATGTCGTGATAGTTGTTGACATCGCTTCTGTTACCATTATTTTTGTTAATTGATGATGTTTGCATCTCTCATGTCTTGTGGCACCGAGCCCTCCCTCCAGCACTGGCACAGAAGTTCATGAAGCTCAGTTTTAAGTGTTCCACGAGCGCACTTGAGAACTTCAGGCGGAATTCCGTTGTCTCTTGGGGCCTTCCCTGAGGAAAGTGAATCTAGTGCTTTCTCAACTTCTTCCACAGTTGGTTCAAGATCAAGTTCTTCCATGACCAAGTTCTCTCTGGAGTACAGTTCGGAGTAATGTTCCACCCAGTGAATCATCTGTTGATCACAGTCTTTCATGATCTCTCCAGTTGCTGACTTCAGAGGAGCCGTCCTGTTTTGTGTAGGGCTTGTTGCCTGTTTGATCCTTTCGTGCATGCCTCCTATGTTGCCGACAGTGGCCGCGGTCTGGATGATGGAGCAGAGTCGGAGCCAGTAATCGTTACCACAGCACCTCACAGTTTGTTGAACTCTACTGTGAGCAGTATGGAGGGCCTGTAGGTTCCTTTCTGAGGGCAGGTTCTTGTAGGATGTGATAGCTTGTCTCTTTTCCTCTATGAGGGGTAGCAGTTCCTCTGCACTAGCCTCGAACCAATCTGCTGACTTGTTCTGCCTCTTACCGAAGGTGGACATGGCAGTGTTGAAAATAGTGCCCCTGAGATGTGACCACCTTTCACTTGCGCTATCGCAGGGTGGTACAGGAAGGTCATTTACTAGCGCAGCAGTGACTTCTTCCACCTTGTGAAGGTCATGGGCCTTGTTTACGTTAATGCTTGGTCTTCCCTCCATCTATGCTCTGTGGATTTTCCCCGGGGCGGGAACTTTACTCGACGAGAGAGTGGTCTTTGAACTTTGCATACGACGAGAGAATGGTCAGTGTCACAATCTGTGCTCTGAAAGCTATTGGTCAGGTTGATGCTTTTCAGATTGCTATGCCCCGTAAGCACCAGGTCGAGTTGGTGCCAATGCTTAGACCTCGGGTGTCTCCAGGAAACCTTATGCTGGGGCTTGGTGTCGAAGAAGGTATTGATGATGCAGAGATCATGACGACAGCAGAACTCCAGGAGGCGCTGCCCACTCTCATTCACCTTCCCAAATCCAAACTGGCCCAGGAAGGAAGGCCAAGAGCTGTGATCAGAACCAAATCTTGCAATAAAGTCTCCCAGGAAGAAGACTGGCTCTTGTTGAGGCATGTCTCTGAGAGTTAGGCCGAGGTCATCATAGAACTCGTCCTTTGCTTCGGTAGAGAAGGTCAGTATGGTGTGTAGGTATTGATGAGGCTGACCATTCCTGCTGCTGCATGAACCTGAAGTTTGATCATCCTTGCAGACTTCTTCGTGGGCGGTACTATGGACCCTAACAATCTGTTCCTGATAGCAAAGCCAACGCCATGCTCCCTTACCTCTTCTGGTTGTTTGCCCTGCCAGAAGAAGGTAAAGTCCATCTCCCGTATGCTGCCGGTTGTGGGCAGACGTGTCTCCTGCAGGGCGACTATGTCCATCTGCAGCCAGCGCAGTTCATTGTTGATCACAGCTGTCTTGTGGGCATCGTTCACTTCCAGTAGATCATCCGAGAGACCCGGTGTCATTGTCCATACAAAATCACTTGCCTGGTTTGAGAGCTGGGTGGCTCTGTGTTTGTTTTCTTTTGCCTGGTGTATGGTTGATGATCCGCTTGTTGGATTGTGGCCTAAGCCCCATGCACCCAGTGGAGCAAGTGGACCGTGGTGGGACAGCACACTATTGGCTGGGGGCTGCCCAGCTTGAGGCGGGCGGTAGCTGTCCCATGAAATTGGATGATTTCTCCCACCGACGGAAGCAACCCCTGGCGCCTCACAGATCCATGCTAATTGAGTGGTAGGCTTATCACCGGTAACTGTCACTTCCCGTGTTGAGCCATCGCCAAGGCGATGCTGGAGTGTTCTCTCCAGGGCACAGGCTTGGGCAGTAATTACGGAGAACCGGTTGTTGCCCATGTAGCAGATCCACCCTCTCCACGCCACCGATGTGATCCAAGGGAAGGGCAGGCGCCGATACGCTTGGCACCAGTGTCGTCGCAGGAGTTGCCAGAATGTAGCTGTAAACAGCAGCAAGCTGCTTTAGGGACTCCAACCCTGATTTTCCCTCGGGGTTGACTCCCAAAGTCAAGTTTTCCTGAATTTGAATATTTTTCAATTTTTTTTCTTTTGAAATGATAAAGCTATCCATTTCGTTATGTATGAATTATTATTTTTAACTTGAATTAAAACTAATGTAGATATATGACCGAACCTAACCAACCCTACTTAGCCTAACCTAACCTATCATAACCTAACCTAAACTTACATAACTAATTCATTAATTTATGTTCTTAATATAATATAATAATAATTCAAATAAACCGATTGGAAATTTTGTTGGTTCCAATTAGTTCATTTGGAATTATTCATTCTTTATTTCAGTCGTCAGACCAGAAATAAAGAATGAATTTTGGAGAGTTAATTTATCAATTACCCTTGACAGTGAAGAAACCGTAAGAAATATTGAGAAGATTCGTGTTAAAATTATTAATCTTACCCTTTCGGTCATATTCAACAACATATGTTTACAAGAAAGACTGCTACCAAAATATATTAATATTAAAATGCACGACGCAGCAGCAAGAAACCAAGCCTTCACGATAAAATATCGCCAAGATCTGATTCAAAATCAGATACACAAGGCAGAAAATGAGATCAACGACAGAAAAACGCAACTACTTCATGCTACAGACCAGTGGAGAAACAGCAACATCGACGAAAACCTCCGTACTCGAATCGACCAGCACCTCGACATCTTTACAGATTGACATCGCCACAGCACCGAAACCAGGATCATCAATAAAATGACAGCATTATTTGGAGGACCCATGGCGATCCCACGACCCAGAGATGGTTTCTTAAACCTTGCTGGAATCAACCTCACTGAGGACTAAATCACTCTTTTAAATCTGGGTATAAACTGTAACGTTATGCCCAGATCAAGTGAGATGGCCCGGAAAGTGGAGTTGGAGATCCTATTGGACGACATATTCGACCTCGAGACGCAAAAGAAGATTACCATTAAAGTCACCTTGCATGTGATACTTATTGCAGAAGGAGGAAAGACTCGAGGCAACTACAGAAGCACCATACTGTCCCCCGAGCTCAAAGCGGCAGCTAACAGCTTTCGTGAGAATAAAGAGATCGTCAGGAAAGGTGACAAGTCGCCAATATATGCTATTCTTAAAAAAGACGAATAGCTGGCATAAATGAACCTCATACTCCCCGACCAAACTAAATTCCAAAGGTTAACGAAGGACACTACAGCCGAATTGAAAACGAAGGTAAACAGATTGATCGAAACTGTGAGCACCAAGAAATCCGGATTCCATCTGCGAAAGGTTATTGGGGAATACAAACCTGGTATGGCATATGGGAATGTCAAGACCCAGAAGCCTGGAAACCCACTTCGGCCAATCATCAGCCAGATACCCACACCCACGTACAAACTGGCTAAGCGACTCAACTGCTTGCTGACTCTTATGTACCTTGCACTTTCAGCCTGAAGTCTCCAAAGGAATTTGTCGACCGACTGCAGGGAGCACGGGCCACGGGGGATAAGAGCCTCGTTGGATGTAGAGTCACAGTTTACCAACGCACCTGTGGTTGAAACAATCGGGAGGATAGCGGATAGAGTGTATCGTGATCCAGTTTGTACTCCTCTTGACATACTAGAAAGCATACTAAGGAAGCTACCCCCAAGTCTGCACTAAAGAGGCACCCTTCTTGAGCCCGGATGGGCACATGTATAAGCAAGTAGATGGGGTCGCCAGGGGTTCTCTCCTAGGTGTCCTGTTTGCGAACTTCTACATGGGTACCATGGAGCAGAGGGTCTTAGTTGACATGGACTTGAAACCCATCATATACTGCAGGTATGTTGACAACATTTTTATGCAGGTACCTGATGTCAGACATCTGCAGCAGCTGAAGGAGGCATTCGAGCAGAATTCTGTGTTGAGTTTCATGCACGCGATGGAGAATGATGGGAAGTTGCCCTTTCTGGATGTAACAGTCACGGAAAGGAACGGAGGCTTCTACACTGCAGTCTACACTAAGGAAACAAACATAGAAATGTGCCTCAATACTAATAGTGACTGCCCAGACAGGTACAAGAGGAGTGTTGTCAACGCTTACATCGACTGGGCTCTCAGCCACTGCTCAGGATGAAAGCAAGTCGATGAAGAACTCTGTAGGGTACGGCAGGTCCTAGTTAACAATGGCTTCTTTAACGGCTTTGTTGAAAACATCATAAAAAGAAAGGTGAAATGCCATGTAACCTTTGAAGAGTCAACTAACACAACACTCGTACCCCTATTAGACTGTTTTACAGAAACTTTTTTCAACGACTCATAAAACAGAGTAAAGGGTTCAGAAAGACATTATTGATAGGAACGTTATCTCTACAGACAAAAATCGGAAAATACAATTGACAATTTACTACAAAAACAGAACAACGGCCAACCTATTCATGAAAAACTCCCAAGACACCAAACAGAACGCTCTGAATGAAACTATCGTCTTCTATGCCTTCAAATGCCCACTTGGGGACTGTAAGCCCCAAAGAACTCAGTATATAGGCAAGACAACAACGTCTCTTTCTAGGCGATTAACTATGCACAAACAGAGCTCCATCAAGGAGCATATAATCTCTTCTCACAACCAGACCATCACCAGAGAAATATTAACAAGTAACACAGAAATCATCGATAGATACAGAGATAGCAGGAGACACGACATCAGCGAGGCACTACACGTCAAAAAGTCAACACCAGCAATCAACAGCCAATTAACGCACAACTATAT
Source organism: Procambarus clarkii (assembly GCF_040958095.1). Taxonomy (NCBI): domain Eukaryota; kingdom Metazoa; phylum Arthropoda; class Malacostraca; order Decapoda; family Cambaridae; genus Procambarus; species Procambarus clarkii. The sequence continues at coordinate 34,884,896 of NC_091173.1, forward strand.
TCTACCCACTTCAAGACCCCGAACCAACGTAGAAGCAACAAGAGGAAGTATGGGACAATAGGACTTCTGCAGTTACTTCCATTCTTATGTTTTCATACCCATTAATTCATGTTCTGGCATAGCTCAGTCACCTCACCCAAAGCTTTTGTGCCATATCACCTCACCCAGAACGAGTATAGGTATGAATTTTTTGTGTAAACTAAGTGTTTGAAAATGTAATAAGCATTACGAAACGCATTTAGGTGACAGACCAGAAATAAAGAATTAATTTTGTAGAGTTAATTTATTAATTACCCTCGACAGTGAAGAAGAACGTAAGTAATATTGAGAAGATTCATGTTAGAATTATTAATCCTACCCTTTTGGTCATATTCAACAACATATACTTACCTGGCACAGGAGCGGGGCAAGTAGCACAAGCTATGGTGAGCCCGTAGTGGACTTACCTGGCACAGGAGCGGGGCAAGTAGCACAAGCTATGGTGAGCCCGTAGTGGACTTACCTGGCACAGGAGCTGTGCTATGTGAAACACACTAATCCGTCATACTTATACTCGCATTTGGGTGAGGTGATATGGTGCAACAGTTTTGGATGAGGTGAACAAATTTGTGACAAACACAAGACACAACACGAAACTATGGGTATTGTGACGGTAACGCGTTGGTGTTCGGCTGTTCAAAGCTAGGGGTATGGCCTCGTCACATAGTATAAAAAAAAATAGAAAATCTGGAACTTCGTCTGTGGTAAGGTAAGGAGAAGACACACAAAACACAAGTAAACTTTAACAATGAAATTTTAATTACGTTAAATAAATCAAAACATGAATAAAATGGACTTACAAATTCGTATAATAAAATCAATCAATCAAAATAATGAGAATAATTAAATGACACAATGAAAAGTTACGTTAAGACAAAATAACAAGAAGTGCAATATAAAAGTAAATGAAAGGTGCTGGAATATTGGCTTTAAGCTATCACCTCTCTCAGTATACGTACGCTAAAGCTTACGTCTAGCAGGGAGAAGTGTTAACTGTGAAAGCACGGAATATTCTGAGGACTGAGGTCGTGGCGGCCCCAGACATCAAGTAGTATGGGGGGTGGAGTGCAGTTGCAGCCCGACCGGCGACCAATCAGAGGAGCCGGCAGCAAGACGGGTAGTTTGGCGGTTTGAGTCTGAGCAGGTGTCCCTGGCTGCATACGTTTTGCTCTCTGGCAAACCTTGCTGGTGTTGTTGTCGTTGTTGGACATTTCTTCCATAGTAGTTTTATATAGTTGTATCGACGTAATTGTGGAGGGAAGAGCAGGCTCAATCTCTTGAAGGAGATTATCGTCACAGTATTAATTGGATATGGGAGCATAAGAATGGAAGTAACTGCAGAGGGCCTAATGGCCCATACTTCCTCTTGATGCTTCTATATTGGTGCGGAGTCTTGAAGTGGGTAGAATATAGTTGTGCATTAATTGGCTGCCAATTAATGCACATGCCCTTTACTTATCTGGAAGCTTTATATTTATAGTGACCGATCGATTTTTCGTTTATTAATCGAAAAAGGATCGTTTATTGAGCATAGGAATGGATGAAAATTTCTATCTTCCATTCGTATGAAACAAGGGGAGCAACACAGAGCATGAACTAACTTGTATCTACTTGCGTCAGCGTTCAACCCTGTTACCGAGCCAGTATATATCCGGGTATTTTTCCTAAATCTAAAACTTATCCAATTTATACCAATTGTGTCGTGTTCTGTCTCGTGTTAATACTTTTAATAGCCAATTAATATTTCCTTTGTTGTGTACAATCATCCACTTGAACACCTCTATCATGTCACCCCCTAACTATTCACATTTCTATAGAATGTAATTTAAAATGTGTCAATCTTTCTTCATATGACATTTTTTAAATTTAGGCCGATTAACTTTGCCATCCTAAATAGGAATACTACTGAAACCTCTCCAAGTACATGTTGGAGTCTCCAAGTACATGCGAATATGATATATAATTTTCAAAACCGAAGCTATAACAGCACTCAGACATTTTCATTTATTACACACAGAAATCACAATAGTGTTATGCATCAAATGAACAAATCAACAAGGGCCGTGACGAGGGTAGCCAACCTGGCATATGCCGCTGATGCTATTCTCTTGATATGGGCTTTGGGGACAGGTCTGGCTTGATATCCACCCCCAGGTCTTTCTCTCTCTCTGACTCTTGAAGAATTTCATCTCCAAAATAATACCTTGTATCTGGCCTCCTGATCCCTACACCTAGCTTCATTACATTACAATTGCTTCGGTTGAACTCTAACAACCATTTGTTCGACCATTCCTTCAGTTTGTCCAGCTCTTCTTGAAGCCTCAGGCAGTCCTCATCTGTCTTATTCTTTCTCATAATTTTGGCGTCGTCAGCAAACATTGAGAGGAATGAGTCTATACCCTCTGGGAGATCATTTACTTATATCAGAAACAGGGTAGGTCTGAGTACAGAGCCCTGTGGGACTCCACTGGTGACTTCACGCCAATCTGAGGTCTCACCTCTCAATGTAACTCTCTGCTTTCTATTGCTTATGTACTCCCTTATCCACTGGAGCGCCCTACCAGTTATTCCTGCCTGTTTCTCCAGCTTATTTACCAGCCTCTTATGTGTCAAAGGCTTTCCAACTGTCCAAGAAAATGCAGTTCGCCCAACCTTCTTTTTCTTGCTTAATCTTTGTCACCTGATCGTAGAATTCTATTAAGCCAATGAGTCAAGATTTATCCTCCTTGAACCCATGTTGGGGGTTTGTAACGACGTCCCTTCTCTCCAGATGTGTTACTAGGTTCTGTGTGTAGATTCTTTAAAAATGAAGTGTGAGGAATGTCGAGAAATCATTCTCGAGGACTGAGTACAGAATCAATGTGGTCTCTCTAGCTTTCAAAGTCACATCCCCCCTGACTAGTCATAGTTACTGGACTCCAGGATATTCAACTAACTACTCCAGTTAATCAACTCCCGAGATGGAGGGGTTGAAACTTCAGTGGTGAAGATGAGTTACCTTAGCAGTGAGCTCATTCACGATGGCGGGAAGAGTGACTATACATTCACACGCATGTGAAAGTATAGTCAGCCATGACTATACATATATATCCATGTGAATGTTAATGTGTGACTGTTATCTGTTTTCTGTTGAATAAGTACTTTCAATTTGCATATGCATATTTTATCACAGTAGTGGTGCTCAAGTGGAACCCAGTAGAGACTGGAGGAGTGCTTGACTCAGTACTGGTGGAGCCATATTCAGCAAGTTAATGTATCTGGTTTATTTCATGCACTTGTCAGACTTCATGTGTGTGCAATTTTCTCCCGAGAATCAATGGATCTCTTATAATTGTCCTTTGACCAATACCATAGTGGTGTTAGGCAGCTGTGATTTTTAGAAGTGTATCACAGTCAACGTGTTCAGCTTAGGGAGTGACGACTACGGGTGTTGTCGTGTATGTTGCTTCATAACGTAATGACAATTATCACCAATCATGTGTAAATATTGTCTACATGTTTAAGTTTAATACACTAGTTGTTGTATGAAATATATGATTTTATCAGTGAATCCCTTCTCCCTCATATATAAATCTATCGACCCTATAAACACGATCCATATTATACTAGCAAACATTATCAATGTTGATGGAGCGACCATACGAGTCATAAATACTCATACTCCGCCCAAGTAAAACAGAAACAAGCAACACTTAGTGGGCCAGCCAGAGGCTTAGGGCCCGCGCAGTGGGCCAGCCAGAGGCTTAGGGCCCGCGCAGGAATATCCCTGCAAAAAAAAAAAAAATGTTGATGGAACCGATTCTCAGACTGCTTGCCTCACCATATTGAGACCGACACGGCCAGTAATCTGACAGGTTTCACTTTGATTGTTATGCTGATTCTCTTGGCAGTTGTCAATTGTTGATAACCGCTGTGAGCAGCTTGCCCTTATGCTTTGGCACCGCTGCTCACAGAGGTGCTCCAAACAAAGTCATATTCGATATCTGTAATGCTTCCAGTACGACTATTGTTCTATCATTGGGGCTATCTTTGGTGCTAGTAGTGTGGTGACTGACTGTTGTAATGTTTGTTCCGCTGCCTCTTGTGGTAACTTTGGGACCGTCTGGTGTTACCAGCTGGACCATCTGTGGTGTTACCAGCTGGACCATCTGTGGTGTTACCAGCTGGACCGTCTGTGGTGTTACCAGCTGGACCATCTGTGGTGTTACCAGCTGGACCATCTGTGGTGTTACCAGCTGGACCATCTGTGGTGTTACCAGCTGGACCATCTGTGGTGTTACCAGCTGGACCATCTGTGGTGTTACCAGCTGGACCGTCTGTGGTGTTACCAGCTGGACCATCTGTGGTGTTACCAGCTGGACCATCTGTGGTGTTACCAGCTGGACCATCTGTGGTGTTACCAGCTGGACCATCTGTGGTGTTACCAGCTGGACCGTCTGTGGTGTTACCAGCTGGACCATCTGTGGTGTTACCAGCTGGACCATCTGTGGTGTTACCAGCTGGACCATCTGTGGTGTTACCAGCTGGACCATCTGTGGTGTTACCAGCTGGACCGTCTGTGGTGTTACCAGCTGGACCATCTGTGGTGTTACCAGCTGGACCGTCTGTGGTGTTACCAGCTGGACCGTCTGTGGTGTTACCAGCTGGACCATCTGTGGTGTTACCAGCTGGACCATCTGTGGTGTTACCAGCTGGACCATCTGTGGTGTTACCAGCTGGACCGTCTGTGGTGTTACCAGCTGGACCATCTGTGGTGTTACCAGCTGGACCATCTGTGGTGTTACCAGCTGGACCATCTGTGGTGTTACCAGCTGGACCGTCTGTGGTGTTACCAGCTGGACCATCTGTGGTGTTACCAGCTGGACCGTCTGTGGTGTTACCAGCTGGACCGTCTGTGGTGTTACCAGCTGGACCATCTGTGGTGTTACCAGCTGGACCATCTGTGGTGTTACCAGCTGGACCATCTGTGGTGTTACCAGCTGGACCATCTGTGGTGTTACCAGCTGGACCGTCTGTGGTGTTACCAGCTGGACCGTCTGTGGTGTTACCAGCTGGACCATCTGTGGTGTTACCAGCTGGACCATCTGTGGTGTTACCAGCTGGACCGTCTGTGGTGTTACCAGCTGGACCGTCTGTGGTGTTACCAGCTGGACCATCTGTGGTGTTACCAGCTGGACCATCTGTGGTGTTACCAGCTGGACCGTCTGTGGTGTTACCAGCTGGACAGTCTGTGGTGTTACCAGCTGGACCGTCTGTGGTGTTACCAGCTGGACCATCTGTGGTGTTACCAGCTGGACCGTCTGTGGTGTTACCAGCTGGACCGTCTGTGGTGTTACCAGCTGGACCATCTGTGGTGTTACCAGCTGGACCATCTGTGGTGTTACCAGCTGGACCGTCTGTGGTGTTACCAGCTGGACCGTCTGTGGTGTTACCAGCTGGACCATCTGTGGTGTTACCAGCTGGACCGTCTGTGGTGTTACCAGCTGGACCGTCTGTGGTGTTACCAACTGGACCGTCTGTGGTGTTACCAGCTGGACCGTCTGTGGTGTTACCAGCTGGACCATCTGTGGTGTTACCAGCTGGACCGTCTGTGGTGTTACCAGCTGGACCGTCTGTGGTGTTACCAGCTGGACCGTCTGTGGTGTTACCAGCTGGACCATCTGTGGTGTTACCAGCTGGACCGTCTGTGGTGTTACCAGCTGGACCATCTGTGGTGTTACCAGCTGGACCGTCTGTGGTGTTACCAGCTGGACCGTCTGGTGTTACCAGCTGGACCGTCTGTGGTGTTACCAGCTGGACCATCTGTGGTGTTACCAGCTGGACCATCTGTGGTGTTACCAGCTGGACCATCTGTGGTGTTACCAGCTGGACCGTCTGGTGTTACCAGCTGGACCGTGTGTGGTGTTACCAGCTGGACCGTCTGGTGTTACCAGCTGGACCATCTGTGGTGTTACCAGCTGGACCGTCTGGTTTTACCAGCTGGACCATCTGTGGTGTTACCAGCTGGACCGTCTGTGGTGTTACCAGCTGGACCGTCTGTGGTGTTACCAGCTGGACCGTCTGTGGTGTTACCAGCTGGACCATCTGTGGTGTTACCAGCTGGACCATCTGTGGTGTTACCAGCTGGACCGTCTGTGGTGTTACCAGCTGGACCATCTGTGGTGTTACCAGCTGGACCGTCTGTGGTGTTACCAGCTGGACCATCTGTGGTGTTACCAGCTGGACCGTCTGTGGTGTTACCAGCTGGACCGTCTGGTGTTACCAGCTGGACCGTCTGTGGTGTTACCAGCTGGACCATCTGTGGTGTTACCAGCTGGACCATCTGTGGTGTTACCAGCTGGACCATCTGTGGTGTTACCAGCTGGACCGTCTGGTGTTACCAGCTGGACCGTGTGTGGTGTTACCAGCTGGACCGTCTGGTGTTACCAGCTGGACCATCTGTGGTGTTACCAGCTGGACCGTCTGGTTTTACCAGCTGGACCATCTGTGGTGTTACCAGCTGGACCGTCTGTGGTGTTACCAGCTGGACCGTCTGTGGTGTTACCAGCTGGACCGTCTGTGGTGTTACCAGCTGGACCATCTGTGGTGTTACCAGCTGGACCATCTGTGGTGTTACCAGCTGGACCGTCTGTGGTGTTACCAGCTGGACCATCTGTGGTGTTACCAGCTGGACCATCTGTGGTGTTACCAGCTGGACCGTCTGTGGTGTTACCAGCTGGACCATCTGTGGTGTTACCAGCTGGACCGTCTGTGGTGTTACCAGCTGGACCGTCTGTGGTGTTACCAGCTGGACCATCTGTGGTGTTACCAGCTGGACCGTCTGTGGTGTTACCAGCTGGACCGTCTGTGGTGTTACCAGCTGGACCATCTGTGGTGTTACCAGCTGGACCGTCTGTGGTGTTACCAGCTGGACCGTCTGTGGTGTTACCAGCTGGACCGTCTGTGGTGTTACCAGCTGGACCATCTGTGGTGTTACCAGCTGGACCATCTGTGGTGTTACCAGCTGGACCGTCTGTGGTGTTACCAGCTGGACCGTCTGTGGTGTTACCAGCTGGACCATCTGTGGTGTTACCAGCTGGACCGTCTGTGGTGTTACCAGCTGGACCGTCTGGTGTTACCAGCTGGACCGTCTGTGCTGCTATCAGTCGTGCTGTCTGTGGTGCTACAAGAGAGACTGTCTGTGCTGCTACAAGAGAGACTGTCTGTGCTGCTACAAGAGAGAATGTCTGTGGTGCTACAAGAGAGACTGTCTGTGCTGCTACAAGAGAGACTGTCTGTGCTGCTACAAGAGAGACTGTCTGTGCTGCTACAAGAGAGACTGTCTGTGCTGCTACAAGAGAGACTGTCTGTGCTGCTACAAGAGAGACTGTCTGTGCTGCTACAAGAGAGACTGTCTGTGCTGCTACAAGAGAGACTGTCTGTGCTGCTACAAGAGAGACTGTCTGTGCTGCTACAAGAGAGACTGTCTGTGCTGCTACAAGAGAGACTGTCTGTGCTGCTACAAGAGAGACTATCTGTGCTGCTACAAGAGAGACTGTCTGTGCTGCTACAAGAGAGACTGTCTGTGCTGCTACAAGAGAGACTGTCTGTGGTAGCTATCAGTCGTGCTGTCTGTGCTGCTACAAGAGAGACTGTCTGTGCTGCTACAAGAGAGACTGTCTGTGCTGCTACAAGAGAGACTGTCTGTGCTGCTACAAGAGAGACTGTCTGTGCTGCTACAAGAGAGACTGTCTGTGCTGCTACAAGAGAGACTGTCTGTGCTGCTACAAGAGAGACTATCTGTGCTGCTACAAGAGAGACTGTCTGTGCTGCTACAAGAGAGACTGTCTGTGCTGCTACAAGAGAGACTGTCTGTGGTAGCTATCAGTCGTGCTGTCTGTGCTGCTACAAGAGAGACTGTCTGTGCTGCTACAAGAGAGACTGTCTGTGCTGCTACAAGAGAGACTGTCTGTGCTGCTACAAGAGAGACTGTCTGTGGTATCTATCAGTCGTGCTGGTCGGAACTGTAAACACGAACTACGACTTGGAACGAGAGACAGCGGGCATGAGCTAAACTTTGTAAATATTTCATTTGTAGTTAACGTGACTGAAATAATTATACTATAAATTTCAGGAAAATTTAATAGTTAATAATGAAATAATTTGAGGCCACTAATTCTGGGGACGGACACGGGAGACACTAAGGCCGCACCGACGACTTTTTTATTTATTGATGTATATGTACAAGAGTTCTTGCACTCTTATACAGCCACAAGTAAGCATAGCGTGTCGGGCGAGTCCCTCATCCTGTTTTTCCCGGAATACGACCCGCCTAATTGCTTTAAAAAACAGCTGGTTCCCTCTTTGCTGTTGGGTAACCAGAGGCTACAATTAGGGATTTACTGCCGGTAAATCCTTCCCGACTAGGATACGAACCAAGGACAAAGCGCTCTCCAAACTCCTGGCGAGTGTCTTGCCACTAATACAGATTTTTTCTCCATAACAATTCCTTACAAACGCAGTGACGATTTTTCGTCACTGGTGTGTTCTGAACGTGTCTGTCTGTATAGTGGCCATAGGACGTGTTCTGAACGTGTCTGTCTGTATAGTGGCCATAGGACGTGTTCTGAACGTGTCTGTCTGTATAGTGGCCATAGGACGTGTTCTGAACGTGTCTGTCTGTATAGTGGCCATAGGACGTGTTCTGAACGTGTCTGTCTGTATAGTGGCCACAGGACGTGTTCTGAACGTGTCTGTCTGTATAGTGGCCACAGGACGTGTTCTGAACGTGTCTGTCTGTATAGGGGCCACAGGACGTGTTCTGAACGTGTCTGACTGTATAGGGGCCATAGGACGTGTTCTGAACGTGTCTGTCTGTGTAGGGGCCACAGGACGTGTTCTGAACGTGTCTGTCTGTATAGGGGCCACAGGACGCGTTCTGAACGTGTCTGACTGTATAGTGGCCACAGGACTTGTTCTGAACGTGTCTGTCTGTATAGTGGCCACAGGACGTGTTCTGAACGTGTCTGTCTGTATAGTGGCCACAGGACGTGTTCTGAACGTGTCTGTCTGTATAGGGGCCACAGGACGTGTTCTGAACGTGTCTGTCTGTATAGTGGCCACAGGACGTGTTCTGAACGTGTCTGTCTGTATAGTGGCCACAGGACGTGTTCTGAACGTGTCTGTCTGTATAGGGGCCACAGGACGCGTTCTGAACGTGTCTGACTGTATAGTGGCCACAGGACTTGTTCTGAACGTGTCTGTCTGTATAGTGGCCACAGGACGTGTTCTGAACGTGTCTGTCTGTATAGTGGCCACAGGACGTGTTCTGAACGTGTCTGTCTGTATAGGGGCCACAGGACGTGTTCTGAACGTGTCTGACTGTATAGTGGCCACAGGACGTGTTCTGAACGTGTCTGTCTGTGTAGGGGCCACAGGACGTGTTCTGAACGTGTCTGTCTGTGTAGGGGCCACAGGACGTGTTCTGAATGGTGTCTGACTGTATAGTGGCCACAGGACGTGTTCTGAACGTGTCTGTCCGTATAGTGGCCACAGGACGTGTTCTGAACGTGTCTGTCTGTATAGGGGCCACAGGACGTGTTCTGAACGTGTCTGACTGTATAGTGGCCACAGGACGTGTTCTGAACGTGTCTGTCTGTATAGTGGCCACAGGACGTGTTCTGAACGTGTCTGTCTGTATAGTGGCCACAGGACGTGTTCTGAACGTGTCTGTCTGTATAGGGGCCACAGGACGTGTTCTGAATGATAATGATGTTACGAAAAAAAATTCTGATATTGTTTATGATTTTTTTTTAACAAACCGTTAAAACGTTTTGGTGAAGCTGAAGCTGTAAACTGTGTCAGGGTGAAGGTTGGTGCTGTAAACTGTGTCAGGGTGAAGGTTGGTGCTGTAAACTGTCAGGGTGAAGGTTGGTGCTGTAAACTGTGTCAGGGTGAAGGTTGGTGCTGTAAACTGTGTCAGGGTGAAGGTTGGTGCTGTAAACTGTGTCAGGGTGAAGGTTGGTGCTGTAAACTGTGTCAGGGTGAAGGTTGGTGCTGTAAACTGTGTCAGGGTGAAGGTTGGGGCTGTAAACTGTGTCAGGGTGAAGGTTGGTGCTGTAAACTGTGTCAGGGTGAAGGTTGGGGCTGTAAACTGTGTCAGGGTGAAGGTTGGTGCTGTAAACTGTGTCAGGGTGAAGGTTGGTGCTGTAAACTGTGTCAGGGTGAAGGTTGGTGCTGTAAACTGTGTCAGGGTGAAGGTTGGGGCTGTAAACTGTGTCAGGGTGAAGGTTGGGGCTGTAAACTGTGTCAGGGTGAAGGTTGGTGCTGTAAACTGTGTCAGGGTGAAGGTTGGTGCTGTAAACTGTGTCAGGGTGAAGGTTGGTGCTGTAAACTGTGTCAGGGTGAAGGTTGGTGCTGTAAACTGTGTCAGGGTGAAGGTTGGGGCTGTAAACTGTGTCAGGGTGAAGGTTGGTGCTGTAAACTGTGTCAGGGTGAAGGTTGGTGCTGTAAACTGTGTCAGGGTGAAGGTTGGTGCTGTAAACTGTGTCAGGGTGAAGGTTGGTGCTGTAAACTGTGTCAGGGTGAAGGTTGGTGCTGTAAACTGTGTCAGGGTGAAGGTTGGTGCTGTAAACTGTGTCAGGGTGAAGGTAGGGGCTGTAAACTGTGTCAGGGTGAAGGTTGGGGCTATAAACTGTGTCAGGGTGAAGGTTGGTGCTGTAAACTGTGTCAGGGTGAAGGTTGGTGCTGTAAACTGTGTCAGGGTGAAGGTTGGGGCTGTAAACTGTGTCAGGGTGAAGGTTGGTGCTGTAAACTGTGTCAGGGTGAAGGTTGGTGCTGTAAACTGTGTCAGGGTGAAGGTTGGTGCTGTAAACTGTGTCAGGGTGAAGGTTGGTGCTGTAAACTGTGTCAGGGTGAAGGTTGGTGCTGTAAACTGTGTCAGGGTAAAGGTTGGTGCTGTAAACTGTGTCAGGGTGAAGGTTGGTGCTGTAAACTGTGTCAGGGTGAAGGTTGGTGCTGTAAACTGTGTCAGGGTGAAGGTTGGTGCTGTAAACTGTGTCAGGGTGAAGGTTGGTGCTGTAAACTGTGTCAGGGTGAAGGTTGGGGCTGTAAACTGTGTCAGGGTGAAGGTTGGTGCTGTAAACTGTGTCAGGGTGAAGGTTGGTGCTGTAAACTGTGTCAGGGTGAAGGTTGGTGCTGTAAACTGTGTCAGGGTGAAGGTTGGTGCTGTAAACTGTGTCAGGGTGAAGGTTGGTGCTGTAAACTGTGTCAGGGTGAAGGTTGGTGCTGTAAACTGTGTCAGGGTGAAGGTTGGGGCTGTAAACTGTGTCAGGGTGAAGGTTGGGACTGTAAACTGTGTCAGGGTGAAGGTTGGTGCTGTAAACTGTGTCAGGGTGAAGGTTGGTGCTGTAAACTGTGTCAGGGTGAAGGTTGGTGCTGTAAACTGTGTCAGGGTGAAGATTGGTGCTGTAAACTGTGTCAGGGTGAAGGTTGGTGCTGTAAACTGTGTCAGGGTGAAGGTTGGTGCTGTAAACTGTGTCAGGGTGAAGGTTGGTGCTGTAAACTGTGTCAGGGTGAAGGTTGGTGCTGTAAACTGTGTCAGGGTGAAGGTTGGGGCTGTAAACTGTGTCAGGGTGAAGGTTGGTGCTGTAAACTGTGTCAGGGTGAAGGTTGGGGCTGTAAACTGTGTCAGGGTGAAGGTTGGGGCTGTAAACTGTGTCAGGGTGAAGGTTGGTGCTGTAAACTGTGTCAGGGTGAAGGTTGGTGCTGTAAACTGTGTCAGGGTGAAGGTTGGTGCTGTAAACTGTGTCAGGGTGAAGATTGGTGCTGTAAACTGTGTCAGGGTGAAGGTTGGTGCTGTAAACTGTTTCAGGGTGAAGGTTGGTGCTGTAAACTGTGTCAGGGTGAAGGTTGGGGCTGTAAACTGTGTCAGGGTGAAGGTTGGTGCTGTAAACTGTGTCAGGGTGAAGGTTGGTGCTGTAAACTGTGTCAGGGTGAAGGTTGGTGCTGTAAACTGTGTCAGGGTGAAGGTTGGGGCTGTAAACTGTGTCAGGGTGAAGGTTGGGGCTGTAAACTGTGTCAGGGTGAAGGTTGGTGCTGTAAACTGTGTCAGGGTGAAGGTTGGTGCTGTAAACTGTGTCAGGGTGAAGGTTGGTGCTGTAAACTGTGTCAGGGTGAAGGTTGGTGCTGTAAACTGTGTCAGGGTGAAGGTTGGTGCTGTAAACTGTGTCAGGGTGAAGGTTGGGGCTGTAAACTGTGTCAGGGTGAAGGTTGGGGCTGTAAACTGTGTCAGGGTGAAGGTTGGGGCTGTAAACTGTGTCAGGGTGAAGGTTGGTGCTGTAAACTGTGTCAGGGTGAAGGTTGGTGCTGTAAACTGTGTCAGGGTGAAGGTTGGGGCTGTAAACTGTGTCAGGGTGAAGGTTGGGGCTGTAAACTGTGTCAGGGTGAAGGTTGGGGCTGTAAACTGTGTCAGGGTGAAGGTTGGTGCTGTAAACTGTGTCAGGGTGAAGGTTGGTGCTGTAAACTGTGTCAGGGTGAAGGTTGGTGCTGTAAACTGTGTCAGGGTGAAGGTTGGTGCTGTAAACTGTGTCAGGGTGAAGGTTGGTGCTGTAAACTGTGTCAGGGTGAAGGTTGGGGCTGTAAACTGTGTCAGGGTGAAGGTTGGTGCTGTAAACTGTGTCAGGGTGAAGGTTGGTGCTGTAAACTGTGTCAGGGTGAAGGTTGGTGCTGTAAACTGTGTCAGGGTGAAGGTTGGGGCTGTAAACTGTGTCAGGGTGAAGGTTGGGGCTGTAAACTGTGTCACGGTGAAGGTTGGGGCTGTAAACTGTGTCAGGGTGAAGGTTGGGGCTGTAAACTGTGTCAGGGTGAAGGATGGTGCTGTAAACTGTGTCAGGGTGAAGGTTGGGGCTGTTAACAATAATATTTAAAACAAAATTTGTTTACAAATAATTGTAAATTATTTACTCCTGTGTCGACACTAATTTGAATGTTCCTCACAGGTTGTCGTCATCACAGGAGCAGATCCTTCACCCAACACACAGCTCCCACCGTGAGTACCTGGTTCACACTCACCTTCACACTGGTCCCTCAGTGAGTACCTGGTTCACACTCACCTCACACTGGTCCCTCAGTGAGTACCTGGTTCACACTCACCTTCACACTGGTCCCTCAGTGAGTACCTGGTTCACACTCAACCTCACACTGGTCCCTCAGTGAGTACCTGGTTCACACTCAACCTCACACTGGTCCCTCAGTGAGTACCTGGTTCATACTCAACCTCACACTGGTCCCTCAGTGAGTACCTGGTTCACACTCACCTTCACACTGGTCCCTCAGTGAGTACCTGGTTCACACTCAACCTCACACTGGCCCCTCAGTGAGTACCTGGTTCACACTCACCTCACACTGGTCCCTCAGTGAGTACCTGGTTCACACTCACCTCACACTGGTCCCTCAGTGAGTACCTGGTTCACACTCATCTTCACACTGGTCCCTCAGTGAGTACCTGGTTCACACTCAACCTCACACTGGTCCCTCAGTGAGTACCTGGTTCACACTCAACCTCACACTGGTCCCTCAGTGAGTACCTGGTTCACACTCACCTTCACACTGGTCCCTCAGTGAGTACCTGGTTCACACTCACCTCACACTGGTCCCTCAGTGAGTACCTGGTTCACACTCACCTTTACACTGGTCCCTCAGTGAGTACCTGGTTCACACTCACCTCACACTGGTCCCTCAGTGAGTACCTGGTTCACACTCACCTTCACACTGGTCCCTCAGTGAGTACCTGGTTCACACTCACCTTCACACTGGTCCCTCAGTGAGTACCTGGTTCACACTCACCTTCACACTGGTCCCTCAGTGAGTACCTGGTTCACACTCACCTTTACACTGGTCCCTCAGTGAGTACCTGGTTCACACTCACCTCACACTGGTCCCTCAGTGAGTACCTGGTTCACACTCACCTTCACACTGGTCCCTCAGTGAGTACCTGGTTCACACTCACCTTCACACTGGTCCCTCAGTGAGTACCTGGTTCACACTCACCTTCACACTGGTCCCTCAGTGAGTACCTGGTTCACACTCACCTTCACACTGGTCCCTCAGTGAGTACCTGGTTCACACTCACCTTCACACTGGTCCCTCAGTGAGTACCTGGTTCACACTCACCTTCACACTGGTCCATCAGTGAGTACCTGGTTCACACTCACCTTCACACTGGTCCCTCAGTGAGTACCTGGTTCACACTCACCTCACACTGGTCCCTCAGTGAGTACCTGGTTCACACTGATGACAGTAGGGGTTTTGGTGGTTGTAGCACCCATCAAATGTACTCAGTAATTATGGGGTGAAAGTGGGATAATGATGGGTATTGAGGCCATCAGAGGCGGGGATGCCGGCAACGACCACCAAAGAGTAGATGGGATGACAGTAGATGCCACTAGGGAGTACCGTGAGGAAGTGGGGGGGGGGGGGTCTGTTCATGGATATCCTCCCCTTGGGGTATATATATATATATGTATATATATGCATATATATATATATATATATATATATATATATATATATATATATATATATATATGTATATATATATATATATATATATATATATATATATATATATATATGTCGTACCTAGTAGCCAGAACACACTTCTCAGCCTACTATGCAAGGCCCAATTTGCCTAATAAGCCAAGTTTTCATGAATTAATGTTTTTTCGTCTACCTAACCTACCTAACCTAACCTAACCTAGCTTTTTTTGGCTACCTAACCTAACATTACCTATAAAGATAGGTTAGGTTAGGTTAGGTAGGGTTGGTTAGGTTCGATCATATATCTACGTTAATTTTAAATCCAATAAAAAAAAATTACCTCATACATAATGAAATGGGTAGCTTTATCATTTCATAAGAAAAAAATAGAGAAAATATATTAATTCAGGAAAACTTGGCTTATTAGGCAAATCGGGCCTTGCATAGTAGGCTGAGAAGTGAGTTCTGGCTACTAGGTACGACATATATATATATATATATATATATATATATATATATACCGCCCGCCCGCCCGTAAGGCAAAACACCTCCCAGACCTTCATTCCCACAGAAAATTTATTAGAAGCTATCAAAGCAACATCGGCCAGAACCTTGCAACACATCCCTAAAGCAGCCCGCCCCCATGCAGCAGCCAAATTATCTGCCCTCCTGAGAAAGGTCAACGACTCTCCTGGAACGACCCAAGCATGGCACAACCTCCTAATGTTTGGCAACATATGTCTAGCCACCCCTGCAAGGAGAGACAAAACCTTAGCTGCCTCAGTCATCAAAGCTATAAATGATTTTCCCAGGGAGGACAACCAGGTGCGCCTTCCCACTCGCGCGAGAAACACCCACGGCAGGAAGAGCAACAGTGGCATATCCGAGACATCAAAAATCAGAACATCAGTCACCAAGAAAATAGAAGAAGGAAACACTATTGGCGCAATACGAGTCATCACCAGTGAGGACTCAATTGCCGACAGAGATGCCACAACAGCTCAAGCCCTAAGGGAATAACACCCACCCAAGGCTCCGCGTGAGGACGACATTGTACAAGTGGGGGCTACCGGAGCAGAACCTCTCTGGGTGGCTGAATCTGTGGTCCATAAAGCAGCCATGTCCTTCCCTACAGGATCAGCAGGTGGGTTCACAGGACTAAAACCCAACCACCTCAAGCAAATGCTCAACCCTGCACTGGGTGACATTGCAAAGAACCTCTTGGTGGAACTAACCAGATTCACCAACACATGTCTAGCTGGCAACATACCAGCGTCCATAAGACCTATCTTTTTTGGAGCATCTCTCTGTGCTCTAAAGAAAAAGGATGGAGGGATCAGGCCAATAGCTGTGGGCAATTCTCTCCGGCGTCTCGTCGCAAAGGCAGCTGCAAGAACAGTTAGTGATGCAGCGGCCAACATGCTGAAGCCAAAACAGCTCGGGTCCGGCATTCCACAAGGGTGTGAGGCGGCAGCCCATGCAGCTCGAGCCTTCATCGCCAACATCACAGACGAAAAGGCCCTTATCAAGCTAGATTTCAAAAATGCCTTCAATTTGGTGCGGAGGGATGCTGTACTCCGTGCGGTTCATAGTCATTTCCCTTCCCTCTACCCTTTTGTACATTCATGCTACAGTATGGATCTTAAGCTACTTTTTGGCGAACATGAAATTGACTCGCGAGAAGGCGTCCAACAGGGTGACCCTCTCGCTCCTCTCCTTTTCTGCTTAGTCATCAAACAAGTCACAGAGGTCCTGTCCAGCGAGCTTAACATCTGGTTCTTGGATGATGGTACCCTAGCTGGTTCCCAAGACTCCCTCCTGGAGGACATCAGAAAAATCCAGGAGCAAGGTGCAGTTTTAGGCCTCACCCTGAACCCTTCTAAATGTGAAATAATATGTTCCAACCAGGGCATCGTAGAGAGAATAGAGGTTCTTCTGCCAAATATCCATAAAACTAAACCTGAAGACAGCACACTCCTAGGAGCTCCCCTGGGGTTGAAAGCCATCGATGAGGTCCTTGATAAGAAAATCGCCGACCTTAAGAGGATGGATGGGAGGATTGAGGATATTGATGCTCATGATGCACTCTACCTCATCACCAGATGTCTGTCCCTCCCCAGGTTAACCTACTTTCTGAGGTGTTCACCATCTTACAGTAGCAAAAAACTAAGTGAGTATGACCGGTTACTGAAATCAATGCTAGAAAAAGCCCTTAACCTCTCTCTCGATGACCTACAGTGGAAACAAGCCTCTCTTCCCGTAAGACTTGGGGGCCTCGGAGTTCGAACAGCAACGCAAATCGCTGTTCCAGCCTTCCTGTCCTCCTTATCAGCATCCGACGACCTTGTGAAGGAAATTCTACCTGCCCACTTACATCAGCTGGCAGGTGTACATGATCCCAATTTTACACGCTGTGCCACAGAGTGGGCCTCTCGTGCAGGCCAATCACCTCAACCACCATCCCCAAAATCCCACAAGCAATCCAGCTGGGATGGTCCCATTGTAGACCAAGTTGCTGCAGAGTGCCTGGGTGCTGCAACAACACAACACGACATTGCTCGCCTTACAGCAGTAGCAGCACCACATGCAGGGGATTTCCTGTTAGCAACCCCAATGTCGGCAACTGGCACGCGTCTCACACCACACGCCCTCCGAATTGCTGTGGCCCTCCGCCTTGCTGCCCCAATCCACACCAGATATAGGTGTATTTGCGGCGAGGTGGTGGCTGACAGGTACGGTCACCATGGCCTACTCTGCCAAAGCACAGGGGGATGGCACTCGAGGCACAGTGAAGTTAACGACATCATCAAGAGGAGCCTCACCACAGCTGGATGCCCAGCTGAAAGAGAGCCCCGTTACCTAACGCCCCGTAACTCTGATGCTCTTATTGGTCGCCCGGATGGTATCACAGTGAACCCCTGGAAGAATGGCAAGCAGTTGGTATGGGACTACACGTGCGTATCAACCCTGGCTAACACCTACATTAACCTCAGTGTTGCACAACCAGGTGGCGCTGCCACCCACAGGGAAGCAGCCAAATCCCGTAAGTATAGAGAACTGGATCACCACTACAATTTTGTCCCCATTGCTTCTGAGACGCTCGGCGCCTGGGGTAAAAGTGCTACTAGTTTTTTGAAGGAACTGGGTTCTAGGCTCATTGAAACAACAAGGGACCCGAGAGCTGCAAGCTTTCTTTTCCAGCGCCTCAGTGTGGCGATACAGAGGGGAAATGCGCACTGCATCCAGGGTTCCTGCCCGCCATCTGAGGAGCTGGAGGAACTCGACAACCTATGACAACCATCTTTGTAACACATATGTAACTCCTTTTTTGTAACAAAGTTCAAATAAAGTAAATATATATGTGTACATACAAAAGAATGGGGGTGGTAGGAGAAGATAATATTAGTGTTCAGTGAGAAACCACAAGGTCTCCTCTGAATACTTTTTATTTTCTTCTCCGAGGCTATGGGTCCCCACATTGGCACCAGAGGTGGTACCCTCACAAACTTTATTAAAAAAATATATATATATATATATATATATATATATATATATATATATATATATATATATATATATATATATATATATATATATATATATATATATACATATGTCGTGCCTAGCAGCCAGAACGCACTTCTCAGCCTACTATGCAAGGCCAAATTTGCATAATAAGCCAAGTTTTCATGAATTATTTGTTTTTCGACTACCTAACCTACCTAACCTAACTTTTTCGGCTACCTAACCAAACCTAACCTATAAAGATAGGTTAGGTTAGGTTAGGCAAGGTTGGTTAGGTTCAGTCATATATCTACGTTAATTTTAACTCCAATAAAAAAAATTGACCTCATACATAATGAAATTAGAGAAAATATATTAATTCAGGAAAACTTGGCTTACTAGGCAAATCGGGCCTTGCATTGTAGGCTGAGAAGTGAGTTCTGGCTACTAGGTACGACACATATATATATATATATATATATATTATTAATATATATATATATATATATATATATATCTACAGGAAAGACTGCTACCAAAATAAACATATATATATATGTAGTACCTAGTAGCCAGAACGCAATTTTCAGCCTACTATGTAAGGCCCGATTTGCCTAATAAGCCAAGTTTTCATGAATTAATTGTTTTTCGACTACCTAACCTACGTAACCTAACCTAACCTATCTTTTTCGGCTACCTAACCTAACCTAACATATAAAGATAGGTTAGGTTAGGTTAGGTAGGGATGGTTAGGTTCGGTCATATATCTACGTTAATTTTAACTCAAATAAAAAAAAATTGACCTCATACATAATGAAATGGGTAGCTTTATCATTTCATAAGAAAAAAAATTGAGAAAATATATTAATTCAGGAAAACTTGGCTTATTAGGTAAATCGGGCCTTGCATAGTAGGCCGAGAAGTGCATTCTGGCTACTAGGTACGATATATGTATATATATATATATATATATATATATATATATATATATATATATATATATATATATATATATATATATATATATATATGTCGTACCTAGTAGCCAGAACGCACTTCTCGGCCTACTATGCAAAGCCCGATTTGCCTAATAAGCCAAGTTTTCCTGAATTAATATATTTTCTCTAATTTTTTCCTTATGAAATGATAAAGCTACCCATTTCATTATGCATGAGGTCATTTATTTTTTATTGGAGTTAAAATTAACGTAGATATATGACCGAACCTAACCAACCCTACCTAACCTAACCTAACCTAGCCTATCTTTATAGGCTAGATTAGGTTAGGTAGCCGAAAAAGTTAAGTTAGGTTAGGTTAGGTAGGTTAGGTAGTCGAAAACCAATTAATTCATGAAAACTTGGCTTATTAGGCAAATCGGGCCTTGCATAGTAGGCTGAGAAGTGCGTTCTGGCTACTAGGTACGACATATATATATATATATATAATATATATATATATATACATATATATATATATCTATATATATATATATATATATATATATATATATATATATATATATATATATATATATATATATATATATATATATATATATATATATATAAGATATATGTATCAGCATCCTTGGGCAGTATAAAGCTCTAAATGATGGTTTTAACTAATTGTAATTATCCCCAGGGGGAAGATATCCTTGAACGGACACCCTGCACTTCCTCACGGTACTCCCTAGTGGCATCTACTGTCATCCCATCTACTCTTTGGTGGTCGTTGCCGGCATCCCCGCCTCTGATGGCCTCAATACCCATCATTATCCCACTTTCACCCCATAATTACTGAGTACATTTGATGGGTGCTACAACCACCAAAACCCCTACTGATGACGTCTGAACACTTCCGGAACAAGTTATTTGCTCATGTACTCTGTTCAAACCACAATTCTATAAATGGTTCACACATGTAATTTACATTATCTAACACAGTGCACAGTTACAAACCCATTAAGATTTCAACTTAGATTCAACAGAGCAGAAGAAGTTGTTAAACACATATGGCAAAATCTTACTGAAGAGACCATACGAGTCATAAATACTCATACTCCGCCCAAGTAAAACAGAAACAAGCAACACTTAGTGGGCCAGCCAGAGGCTTAGGGCCCGCCCAGTGGGCCAGCCAGAGACTTAGGGCCCGCCCAGTGGGCCAGCCAGAGACTTAGGGCCCGCCCAGTGGGCCAGCCAGAGACTTAGGGCCCGCCCAGTGGGCCAGCCAGAGACTTAGGGCCCGCCCAGTGGGCCAGCCAGAGACTTAGGGCCCGCCCCGTGGGCCAGCCAGAGACTTAGGGCCCGCCCAGTGGGCCAGCCAGAGACTTAGGGCCCGCCCAGTGGGCCAGCCAGAGACTTAGGGCCCGCCCAGTGGGCCAGCCAGAGACTTAGGGCCCGCCCAGTGGGCCAGCCAGAGACTTAGGGCCCGCCCAGTGGGCCAGCCAGAGACTTAGGGCCCGCCCAGTGGGCCAGCCAGAGACTTAGGGCCCGCCCAGTGGGCCAGCCAGAGACTTAGGGCCCGCCCAGTGGGCCAGCCAGAGACTTAGGGCCCGCCCAGTGGGCCAGCCAGAGACTTAGGGCCCGCCCAGTGGGCCAGCCAGAGACTTAGGGCCCGCCCAGTGGGCCAGCCAGAGACTTAGGGCCCGCCCAGTGGGCCAGCCAGAGACTTAGGGCCCGCCCAGTGGGCCAGCCAGAGACTTAGGGCCTTCCCAGTGGGCCAGCCAGAGACTTAGGGCCCGCCCAGTGGGCCAGCCAGAGACTTAGGGCCCGCCCAGTGGGCCAGCCAGAGACTTAGGGCCCGCCCAGTGGGCCAGCCAGAGACTTAGGGCCCGCCCAGTGGGCCAGCCAGAGACTTAGGGCCCGCCTAGTGGGCCAGCCAGAGACTTAGGGCCCGCCCAGTGGGCCAGCCAGAGACTTAGAGCCCGCCCAGTGGGCCAGCCAGAGACTTAGGGCCCGCCCAGTGGGCCAGCCAGAGACTTAGGGCCCGCCCAGTGGGCCAGCCAGAGACTTAGGGCCCGCCCAGTGGGCCAGCCAGAGACTTAGGGCCCGCCCAGTGGGCCAGCCAGAGACTTAGGGCCCGCCCAGTGGGCCAGCCAGAGACTTAGGGCCCGCCCAGTGGGCCAGCCAGAGACTTAGGGCCCGCCCAGTGGGCCAGCCAGAGACTTAGGGCCCGCCCAGTGGGCCAGCCAGAGACTTAGGGCCCGCCCAGTGGGCCAGCCAGAGACTTAGGGCCCGCCCAGTGGGCCAGCCAGAGACTTAGGGCCCGCCCAGTGGGCCAGCCAGAGACTTAGGGCCCGCCCAGTGGGCCAGCCAGAGACTTAGGGCCCGCCCAGTGGGCCAGCCAGAGACTTAGGGCCCGCCCAGTGGGCCAGCCAGAGGCTTAGGGCCCGCCCAGTGGGCCAGCCAGAGGCTTAGGGCCCGCCCAGTGGGCCAGCCAGAGACTTAGGGCCCGCCCAGTGGGCCAGCCAGAGACTTAGGGCCCGTCCAGTGGGCCAGCCAGAGACTTAGGGCCCGCCCAGTGGGCCAGCCAGAGACTTAGGGCCCGCCCAGTGGGCCAGCCAGAGACTTAGGGCCCGCCCAGTGGGCCAGCCAGAGACTTAGGGCCCGCCCAGTGGGCCAGCCAGAGACTTAGGGCCCGCCCAGTGGGCCAGCCAGAGACTTAGGGCCCGCCCAGTGGGCCAGCCAGAGACTTAGGGCCCGCCCAGTGGGCCAGCCAGAGACTTAGGGCCCGCCCAGTGGGCCAGCCAGAGGCTTAGGGCCCGCCCAGTGGGCCAGCCAGAGACTTAGGGCCCGCCCAGTGGGCCAGCCAGAGGCTTAGGGCCCGCCCAGTGGGCCAGCCAGAGGCTTACGGCCCGCCCAGTGGGCCAGCCAGAGACTTAGGGCCCGCCCAGTGGGCCAGCCAGAGACTTAGGGCCCGCCCAGTGGGCCAGCCAGAGACTTAGGGCCCGCCCAGTGGGCCAGCCAGAGGCTTAGGGCCCGCCCAGTGGGCCAGCCAGAGGCTTAGGGCCCGCCCAGTGGGCCAGCCAGAGACTTAGGGCCCGCCCAGTGGGCCAGCCAGAGACTTAGGGCCCGCCCAGTGGGCCAGCCAGAGACTTAGGGCCCGCCCAGTGGGCCAGCCAGAGACTTAGGGCCCGCCCAGTGGGCCAGCCAGAGGCTTAGGGCCCGCCCAGTGGGCCAGCCAGAGACTTAGGGCCCGCCCAGTGGGCCAGCCAGAGGCTTAGGGCCCGCCCAGTGGGCCAGCCAGAGGCTTAGGGCCCGCCCAGTGGGCCAGCCAGAGACTTAGGGCCCGCCCAGTGGGCCAGCCAGAGGCTTAGGGCCCGCCCAGTGGGCCAGCCAGAGACTTAGGGCCCGCCCAGTGGGCCAGCCAGAGGCTTAGGGCCCGCCCAGTGGGCCAGCCAGAGGCTTAGGGCCCGCCCAGTGGGCCAGCCAGAGACTTAGGGCCCGCCCAGTGGGCCAGCCAGAGGCTTAGGGCCCGCCCAGTGGGCCAGCCAGAGGCTTAGGGCCCGCCCAGTGGGCCAGCCAGAGGCTTAGGGCCCGCCCAGTGGGCCAGCCAGAGACTTAGGGCCCGCCCAGTGGGCCAGCCAGAGGCTTAGGGCCCGCCCAGTGGGCCAGCCAGAGGCTTAGGGCCAGCGCAGTGGGCCAGCCAGAGGCTTAGGGTCAGCGCAGTGGGCCAGCCAGAGGCTTAGGGCCCGCCCAGTGGGCCAGCCAGAGGCTTAGGGTCCGCCCAGTGGGCCAGCCAGAGGCTTAGGGCCAGCGCAGTGGGCCAGCCAGAGGCTTAGGGCCCGCCCAGTGGGCCAGCCAGAGGCTTAGGGCCCGCCCAGTGGGCCAGCCAGAGGCTTAGGGCCCGCCCAGTGGGCCAGTTAGAGGCTTAGGGCCCGCCCAGTGGGCCAGCCAGAGGCTTAGGGCCCGCCTAGTGGGCCAGCCAGAGGCTTAGGGCCCGCCCAGTGGGCCAGCCAGAGGCTTAGGGCCCGCCGTGTGGGCCAGCCAGAGGCTTAGGGCCCGCCCAGTGGGCCAGCCAGAGGCTTAGGGCCAGTGCAGTGGGCCAGCCAGAGGCTTAGGGCCCGCCCAGTGGGCCAGCCAGAGGCTTAGGGCCCGCCCAGTGGGCCAGCCAGAGGCTTAGGGCCCGCCCAGTGGGCCAGCCAGAGGCTTAGGGCCCGCCCAGTTGGCCAGCCAGAAGCTTAGGGCCCGCCCAGTGGGCCAGCCAGAGGCTTAGGGCCAGCGCAGTGGGCCAGCCAGAGGCTTAGGGCCCGCCCAGTGGGCCAGCCAGAGACTTAGGGCCAGCGCAGTGGGCCAGCCAGAGGCTTAGGGCCCGCCCAGTGGGCCAGCCAGAGACTTAGGGCCCGCCCAGTGGGCCAGCCAGAGACTTAGGGCCCGCCCAGTGGGCCAGCCAGAGACTTAGGGCCAGCGCAGTGGGCCAGCCAGAGGCTTAGGGCCCGCCCAGTGGGCCAGCCAGAGACTTAGGGCCCGCCCAGTGGGCCAGCCAGAGACTTAGGGCCCGCCCAGTGGGCCTGCCAGAGACTTAGGGCCCGCCCAGTGGGCCAGCCAGAGACTTAGGGCCCGCCCAGTGGGCCAGCCAGAGACTTAGGGCCCGCCCAGTGGGCCAGCCAGAGACTTAGGGCCCGCCCAGTGGGCCAGCCAGAGACTTAGGGCCCGCCCAGTGGGCCAGCCAGAGACTTAGGGCCCGCCCAGTGGGCCAGCCAGAGACTTAGGGCCCGCCCAGTGGGCCAGCCAGAGACTTAGGGCCCGCCCAGTGGGCCAGCCAGAGACTTAGGGCCCGCCCAGTGGGCCAGCCAGAGACTTAGGGCCCGCCCAGTGGGCCAGCCAGAGACTTAGGGCCAGCCCAGTGGGCCAGCCAGAGACTTAGGGCCCGCCCAGTGGGCCAGCCAGAGACTTAGGGCCCGCCCAGTGGGCCAGCCAGAGACTTAGGGCCCGCCCAGTGGGCCAGCCAGAGACTTAGGGCCCGCCCAGTTGGCCAGCCAGAGACTTAGGGCCCGCCCAGTGGGCCAGCCAGAGACTTAGGGCCCGCCCAGTGGGCCAGCCAGAGACTTAGGGCCCGCCCAGTGGGCCAGCCAGAGACTTAGGGCCCGCCCAGTGGGCCAGCCAGAGACTTAGGGCCCGCCCAGTGGGCCAGCCAGAGGCTTAGGGCCCGCCCAGTGGGCCAGCCAGAGACTTAGGGCCCGCCCAGTGGGCCAGCCAGAGACTTAGGGCCCGCCCAGTGGGCCAGCCAGAGACTTAGGGCCCGCCCAGTGGGCCAGCCAGAGACTTAGGGCCCGCCCAGTGGGCCAGCCAGAGACTTAGGGCCCGCCCAGTGGGCCAGCCAGAGACTTAGGGCCCGCCCAGTGGGCCAGCCAGAGGCTTAGGGCCCGCCCAGTGGGCCAGCCAGAGACTTAGGGCCCGCCCAGTGGGCCAGCCAGAGACTTAGGGCCCGCCCAGTGGGCCAGCCAGAGACTTAGGGCCCGCCCAATGGGCCAGCCAGAGACTTAGGGCCCGCCCAGTGGGCCAGCCAGAGGCTTAGGGCCCGCCCAGTGGGCCAGCCAGAGACTTAGGGCCCGCCCAGTGGGCCAGCCAGAGACTTAGGGCCCGCCCAGTGGGCCAGCCAGAGGCTTAGGGCCCGCCCAGTGGGCCAGCCAGAGACTTAGGGCCCGCCCAGTGGGCCAGCCAGAGACTTAGGGCCCGCCCAGTGGGCCAGCCAGAGACTTAGGGCCCGCCCAGTGGGCCAGCCAGAGACTTAGGGCCCGCCCAGTGGGCCAGCCAGAGACTTAGGGCCCGCCCAGTGGGCCAGCCAGAGACTTAGGGCCCGCCCAGTGGGCCAGCCAGAGGCTTAGGGCCCGCCCAGTGGGCCAGCCAGAGACTTAGGGCCCGCCCAGTGGGCCAGCCAGAGACTTAGGGCCCGCCCAGTGGGCCAGCCAGAGACTTAGGGCCCGCCCAGTGGGCCAGCCAGAGACTTAGGGCCCGCCCAGTGGGCCAGCCAGAGACTTAGGGCCCGCCCAGTGGGCCAGCCAGAGACTTAGGGCCCGCCCAGTGGGCCAGCCAGAGGCTTAGGGCCCGCCCAGTGGGCCAGCCAGAGACTTAGGGCCCGCCCAGTGGGCCAGCCAGAGACTTAGGGCCCGCCCAGTGGGCCAGCCAGAGGTTTAGGGCCCGCCCAGTGGGCCAGCCAGAGGTTTAGGGCCCGCCCAGTGGGCCAGCCAGAGGTTTAGGGCCCGCCCAGTGGGCCAGCCAGAGACTTAGGGCCCGCCCAGTGGGCCAGCCAGAGACTTAGGGCCCGCCCAGTGGGCCAGCCAGAGACTTAGGGCCCGCCCAGTGGGCCAGCCAGAGACTTAGGGCCCGCCCAGTGGGCCAGCCAGAGACTTAGGGCCCGCCCAGTGGGCCAGCCAGAGACTTAGGGCCCGCCCAGTGGGCCAGCCAGAGACTTAGGGCCCGCCCAGTGGGCCAGCCAGAGACTTAGGGCCCGCCCAGTGGGCCAGCCAGAGACTTAGGGCCCGCCCAGTGGGCCAGCCAGAGGCTTAGGGCCCGCCCAGTGGGCCAGCCAGAGACTTAGGGCCCGCCCAGTGGGCCAGCCAGAGACTTAGGGCCCGCCCAGTGGGCCAGCCAGAGACTTAGGGCCCGCCCAGTGGGCCAGCCAGAGACTTAGGGCCCGCCCAGTGGGCCAGCCAGAGGCTTAGGGCCCGCCCAGTGGGCCAGCCAGAGACTTAGGGCCCGCCCAGTGGGCCAGCCAGAGGCTTAGGGCCCGCCCAGTGGGCCAGCCAGAGACTTAGGGCCCGCCCAGTGGGCCAGCCAGAGGCTTAGGGCCCGCCCAGTGGGCCAGCCAGAGGCTTAGGGCCCGCCCAGTGGGCCAGCCAGAGACTTAGGGCCCGCCCAGTGGGCCAGCCAGAGGCTTAGGGCCCGCCCAGTGGGCCAGCCAGAGGCTTAGGGCCCGCCCAGTGGGCCAGCCAGAGGCTTAGGGCCCGCCCAGTGGGCCAGCCAGAGACTTAGGGCCCGCCCAGTGGGCCAGCCAGAGGCTTAGGGCCCGCCCAGTGGGCCAGCCAGAGGCTTAGGGCCAGCGCAGTGGGCCAGCCAGAGGCTTAGGGTCAGCGCAGTGGGCCAGCCAGAGGCTTAGGGCCCGCCCAGTGGGCCAGCCAGAGGCTTAGGGTCCGCCCAGTGGGCCAGCCAGAGGCTTAGGGCCAGCGCAGTGGGCCAGCCAGAGGCTTAGGGCCCGCCCAGTGGGCCAGCCAGAGGCTTAGGGCCCGCCCAGTGGGCCAGCCAGAGGCTTAGGGCCCGCCCAGTGGGCCAGTTAGAGGCTTAGGGCCCGCCCAGTGGGCCAGCCAGAGGCTTAGGGCCCGCCTAGTGGGCCAGCCAGAGGCTTAGGGCCCGCCCAGTGGGCCAGCCAGAGGCTTAGGGCCCGCCGTGTGGGCCAGCCAGAGGCTTAGGGCCCGCCCAGTGGGCCAGCCAGAGGCTTAGGGCCAGTGCAGTGGGCCAGCCAGAGGCTTAGGGCCCGCCCAGTGGGCCAGCCAGAGGCTTAGGGCCCGCCCAGTGGGCCAGCCAGAGGCTTAGGGCCCGCCCAGTGGGCCAGCCAGAGGCTTAGGGCCCGCCCAGTTGGCCAGCCAGAAGCTTAGGGCCCGCCCAGTGGGCCAGCCAGAGGCTTAGGGCCAGCGCAGTGGGCCAGCCAGAGGCTTAGGGCCCGCCCAGTGGGCCAGCCAGAGACTTAGGGCCAGCGCAGTGGGCCAGCCAGAGGCTTAGGGCCCGCCCAGTGGGCCAGCCAGAGACTTAGGGCCCGCCCAGTGGGCCAGCCAGAGACTTAGGGCCCGCCCAGTGGGCCAGCCAGAGACTTAGGGCCAGCGCAGTGGGCCAGCCAGAGGCTTAGGGCCCGCCCAGTGGGCCAGCCAGAGACTTAGGGCCCGCCCAGTGGGCCAGCCAGAGACTTAGGGCCCGCCCAGTGGGCCTGCCAGAGACTTAGGGCCCGCCCAGTGGGCCAGCCAGAGACTTAGGGCCCGCCCAGTGGGCCAGCCAGAGACTTAGGGCCCGCCCAGTGGGCCAGCCAGAGACTTAGGGCCCGCCCAGTGGGCCAGCCAGAGACTTAGGGCCCGCCCAGTGGGCCAGCCAGAGACTTAGGGCCCGCCCAGTGGGCCAGCCAGAGACTTAGGGCCCGCCCAGTGGGCCAGCCAGAGACTTAGGGCCCGCCCAGTGGGCCAGCCAGAGACTTAGGGCCCGCCCAGTGGGCCAGCCAGAGACTTAGGGCCCGCCCAGTGGGCCAGCCAGAGACTTAGGGCCCGCCCAGTGGGCCAGCCAGAGACTTAGGGCCCGCCCAGTGGGCCAGCCAGAGACTTAGGGCCCGCCCAGTGGGCCAGCCAGAGACTTAGGGCCCGCCCAGTGGGCCAGCCAGAGACTTAGGGCCCGCCCAGTGGGCCAGCCAGAGACTTAGGGCCCGCCCAGTGGGCCAGCCAGAGACTTAGGGCCCGCCCAGTGGGCCAGCCAGAGACTTAGGGCCCGCCCAGTGGGCCAGCCAGAGACTTAGGGCCCGCCCAGTGGGCCAGCCAGAGACTTAGGGCCCGCCCAGTGGGCCAGCCAGAGACTTAGGGCCCGCCCAGTGGGCCAGCCAGAGGCTTAGGGCCCGCCCAGTGGGCCAGCCAGAGACTTAGGGCCCGCCCAGTGGGCCAGCCAGAGACTTAGGGCCCGCCCAGTGGGCCAGCCAGAGACTTAGGGCCCGCCCAGTGGGCCAGCCAGAGACTTAGGGCCCGCCCAGTGGGCCAGCCAGAGACTTAGGGCCCGCCCAGTGGGCCAGCCAGAGACTTAGGGCCCGCCCAGTGGGCCAGCCAGAGGACTTAGGGCCCGCCCAGTGGGCCAGCCAGAGACTTAGGGCCCGCCCAGTGGGCCAGCCAGAGACTTAGGGCCCGCCCAGTGGGCCAGCCAGAGACTTAGGGCCCGCCCAAGTGGGCCAGCCAGAGACTTAGGGCCCGCCCAGTGGGCCAGCCAGAGGCTTAGGGCCCGCCCAGTGGGCCAGCCAGAGACTTAGGGCCCGCCCAGTGGGCCAGCCAGAGACTTAGGGCCCGCCCAGTGGGCCAGCCAGAGGCTTAGGGCCCGCCCAGTGGGCCAGCCAGAGACTTAGGGCCCGCCCAGTGGGCCAGCCAGAGACTTAGGGCCCGCCCAGTGGGCCAGCCAGAGACTTAGGGCCCGCCCAGTGGGCCAGCCAGAGACTTAGGGCCCGCCCAGTGGGCCAGCCAGAGACTTAGGGCCCGCCCAGTGGGCCAGCCAGAGACTTAGGGCCCGCCCAGTGGGCCAGCCAGAGGCTTAGGGCCCGCCCAGTGGGCCAGTCAGAGACTTAGGGCCCGCCCAGTGGGCCAGCCAGAGACTTAGGGCCCGCCCAGTGGGCCAGCCAGAGACTTAGGGCCCGCCCAGTGGGCCAGCCAGAGACTTAGGGCCCGCCCAGTGGGCCAGCCAGAGACTTAGGGCCCGCCCAGTGGGCCAGCCAGAGACTTAGGGCCCGCCCAGTGGGCCAGCCAGAGGCTTAGGGCCCGCCCAGTGGGCCAGCCAGAGACTTAGGGCCCGCCCAGTGGGCCAGCCAGAGACTTAGGGCCCGCCCAGTGGGCCAGCCAGAGGTTTAGGGCCCGCCCAGTGGGCCAGCCAGAGGTTTAGGGCCCGCCCAGTGGGCCAGCCAGAGACTTAGGGCCCGCCCAGTGGGCCAGCCAGAGACTTAGGGCCCGCCCAGTGGGCCAGCCAGAGACTTAGGGCCCGCCCAGTGGGCCAGCCAGAGACTTAGGGCCCGCCCAGTGGGCCAGCCAGAGACTTAGGGCCCGCCCAGTGGGCCAGCCAGAGACTTAGGGCCCGCCCAGTGGGCCAGCCAGAGACTTAGGGCCCGCCCAGTGGGCCAGCCAGAGACTTAGGGCCCGCCCAGTGGGCCAGCCAGAGACTTAGGGCCCGCCCAGTGGGCCAGCCAGAGACTTAGGGCCCGCCCAGTGGGCCAGCCAGAGACTTAGGGCCCGCCCAGTGGGCCAGCCAGAGACTTAGGGCCCGCCCAGTGGGCCAGCCAGAGACTTAGGGCCCGCCCAGTGGGCCAGCCAGAGACTTAGGGCCCGCCCAGTTGGCCAGCCAGAGACTTAGGGCCCGCCCAGTGGGCCAGCCAGAGACTTAGGGCCCGCCCAGTGGGCCAGCCAGAGACTTAGGGCCCGCCCAGTGGGCCAGCCAGAGACTTAGGGCCCGCCCAGTGGGCCAGCCAGAGACTTAGGGCCCGCCCAGTGGGCCAGCCAGAGGCTTAGGGCCCGCCCAGTGGGCCAGCCAGAGACTTAGGGCCCGCCCAGTGGGCCAGCCAGAGACTTAGGGCCCGCCCAGTGGGCCAGCCAGAGACTTAGGGCCCGCCCAGTGGGCCAGCCAGAGACTTAGGGCCCGCCCAGTGGGCCAGCCAGAGACTTAGGGCCCGCCCAGTGGGCCAGCCAGAGACTTAGGGCCCGCCCAGTGGGCCAGCCAGAGGCTTAGGGCCCGCCCAGTGGGCCAGCCAGAGACTTAGGGCCCGCCCAGTGGGCCAGCCAGAGACTTAGGGCCCGCCCAGTGGGCCAGCCAGAGACTTAGGGCCCGCCCAATGGGCCAGCCAGAGACTTAGGGCCCGCCCAGTGGGCCAGCCAGAGGCTTAGGGCCCGCCCAGTGGGCCAGCCAGAGACTTAGGGCCCGCCCAGTGGGCCAGCCAGAGACTTAGGGCCCGCCCAGTGGGCCAGCCAGAGGCTTAGGGCCCGCCCAGTGGGCCAGCCAGAGACTTAGGGCCCGCCCAGTGGGCCAGCCAGAGACTTAGGGCCCGCCCAGTGGGCCAGCCAGAGACTTAGGGCCCGCCCAGTGGGCCAGCCAGAGACTTAGGGCCCGCCCAGTGGGCCAGCCAGAGACTTAGGGCCCGCCCAGTGGGCCAGCCAGAGACTTAGGGCCCGCCCAGTGGGCCAGCCAGAGGCTTAGGGCCCGCCCAGTGGGCCAGCCAGAGACTTAGGGCCCGCCCAGTGGGCCAGCCAGAGACTTAGGGCCCGCCCAGTGGGCCAGCCAGAGACTTAGGGCCCGCCCAGTGGGCCAGCCAGAGACTTAGGGCCCGCCCAGTGGGCCAGCCAGAGACTTAGGGCCCGCCCAGTGGGCCAGCCAGAGACTTAGGGCCCGCCCAGTGGGCCAGCCAGAGGCTTAGGGCCCGCCCAGTGGGCCAGCCAGAGACTTAGGGCCCGCCCAGTGGGCCAGCCAGAGACTTAGGGCCCGCCCAGTGGGCCAGCCAGAGGTTTAGGGCCCGCCCAGTGGGCCAGCCAGAGGTTTAGGGCCCGCCCAGTGGGCAAGCCAGAGGTTTAGGGCCCGCCCAGTGGGCCAGCCAGAGACTTAGGGCCCGCCCAGTGGGCCAGCCAGAGACTTAGGGCCCGCCCAGTGGGCCAGCCAGAGACTTAGGGCCCGCCCAGTGGGCCAGCCAGAGACTTAGGGCCCGCCCAGTGGGCCAGCCAGAGACTTAGGGCCCGCCCAGTGGGCCAGCCAGAGACTTAGGGCCCGCCCAGTGGGCCAGCCAGAGACTTAGGGCCCGCCCAGTGGGCCAGCCAGAGACTTAGGGCCCGCCCAGTGGGCCAGCCAGAGGCTTAGGGCCCGCCCAGTGGGCCAGCCAGAGACTTAGGGCCCGCCCAGTGGGCCAGCCAGAGACTTAGGGCCCGCCCAGTGGGCCAGCCAGAGACTTAGGGCCCGCCCAGTGGGCCAGCCAGAGACTTAGGGCCCGCCCAGTGGGCCAGCCAGAGACTTAGGGCCCGCCCAGTGGGCCAGCCAGAGGCTTAGGGCCCGCCCAGTGGGCCAGCCAGAGACTTAGGGCCCGCCCAGTGGGCCAGCCAGAGACTTAGGGCCCGCCCAGTGGGCCAGCCAGAGGCTTAGGGCCCGCCCAGTGGGCCAGCCAGAGGCTTAGGGCCCGCCCAGTGGGCCAGCCAGAGACTTAGGGCCCGCCCAGTGGGCCAGCCAGAGACTTAGGGCCCGCCCAGTGGGCCAGCCAGAGACTTAGGGCCCGCCCAGTGGGCCAGCCAGAGACTTAGGGCCCGCCCAGTGGGCCAGCCAGAGAGTTAGGGCCCGCCCAGTGGGCCAGCCAGAGACTTAGGGCCCGCCCAGTGGGCCAGCCAGAGACTTAGGGCCCGCCCAGTGGGCCAGCCAGAGACTTAGGGCCCGCCCAGTGGGCCAGCCAGAGACTTAGGGCCCGCCCAGTGGGCCAGCCAGAGACTTAGGGCCCGCCCAGTGGGCCAGCCAGAGAGTTAGGGCCCGCCCAGTGGGCCAGCCAGAGACTTAGGGCCCGCCCAGTGGGCCAGCCAGAGACTTAGGGCCCGCCCAGTGGGCCAGCCAGAGGCTTAGGGCCCGCCCAGTGGGCCAGCCAGAGGCTTAGGGCCCGCCCAGTGGGCCAGCCAGAGACTTAGGGCCCGCCCAGTGGGCCAGCCAGAGACTTAGGGCCCGCCCAGTGGGCCAGCCAGAGGCTTAGGGCCCGCCCAGTGGGCCAGCCAGAGACTTAGGGCCCGCCCAGTGGGCCAGCCAGAGACTTAGGGCCCGCCCAGTGGGCCAGCCAGAGGCTTAGGGCCCGCCCAGTGGGCCAGCCAGAGACTTAGGGCCCGCCCAGTGGGCCAGCCAGAGGCTTAGGGCCCGCCCAGTGGGCCAGCCAGAGACTTAGGGCCCGCCCAGTGGGCCAGCCAGAGGCTTAGGGCCCGCCCAGTGGGCCAGCCAGAGACTTAGGGCCCGCCCAGTGGGCCAGCCAGAGACTTAGGGCCCGCCCAGTGGGCCAGCCAGAGACTTAGGGCCCGCCCAGTGGGCCAGCCAGAGACTTAGGGCCCGCCCAGTGGGCCAGCCAGAGACTTAGGGCCCGCCCAGTGGGCCAGCCAGAGACTTAGGGCCCGCCCAGTGGGCCAGCCAGAGACTTAGGGCCCGCCCAGTGGGCCAGCCAGAGGCTTAGGGCCCGCCCAGTGGGCCAGCCAGAGGCTTAGGGCCCGCCCAGTGGGCCAGCCAGAGACTTAGGGCCCGCCCAGTGGGCCAGCCAGAGACTTAGGGCCCGCCCAGTGGGCCAGCCAGAGACTTAGGGCCCGCCCAGTGGGCCAGCCAGAGACTTAGGGCCCGCCCAGTGGGCCAGCCAGAGACTTAGGGCCCGCCCAGTGGGCCAGCCAGAGGCTTAGGGCCCGCCCAGTGGGCCAGCCAGAGACTTAGGGCCCGCCCAGTGGGCCAGCCAGAGACTTAGGGCCCGCCCAGTGGGCCAGCCAGAGGCTTAGGGCCCGGCCAGTGGGCCGGTGTAATTTTAATACAAATAATCGCCAACAGAACCTAAACATCTATCCTGACCTACGCCTAATTTACATAGAATTTTTATGTATACTAATAATAATTTATATATGAGAACAAACAAATATTTAATACACAGTATATTAAAATTGATGAATGCGTCTGGGGAGGATGGCCGCTGCTTTAACCAGCCTAGTGTGAGGACGGGTTGGAGGATCACGGCTGTTTCTATGGTATAAAGTCAGGTGTCCTGGGGTGAGGTGTAAGCAGTAGGTTAACCTCCCAACCTGAGCAATAGATTATGTAACCTCCTTGTACATAATCGCTCGCTAAATCTGGTAATCGCACCCTGGTTCGCCCCCTAATATCCCTCTGGAGATATTAACATTTGAATTATTGTTCATAAAAATAGATTTAAATATTATTCTTTTGAACCGACAGTGTTGTGGATAAATTATGCATGAGTTACCCCATACAATTGTGTGATCGGTCTTACATAATTATAGTGTTGTGTTATGTATGTTTATGTGTTCCCAAGTTATAGGAAACACTTGTATGTCCTGCTATAATACACTTTAACATCATGGGAACACTTGTATGTCCTGCTATAATACACTTTAACATCATGAGAACACTTGTATGTCCTGCTATAATACACTTTAACATCATGAGAACACTTGTATGTCCTGCTATAATACACTTTATCATCATGGGCACACGTGTATGTCCTGCTATAATACACTTTAACATCATGGGCACAAGTGTATGTCCTGCTATAATACACTTTAACATCATGGGCACAAGTGTATGTCCTGCTATAATACACTTTAACATCATGGGCACAAGTGTATGTCCTGCTATAATACACTTTAACATCTATATATATTTCTGTAAATAGTTTTAGTTAAATTATAAGTTTGATCCACAAAATTTCCACCAGAAGACCACATCACCTGAACTACTTTCCCTAAATTAAATGATAAATGTTTAGTGCACAAGTATACTTGGTGCAGTGTAAACATCACACACAACATGACCAGCTTCAACATTTGGTGCAAATTGCAGTGTAAACATCACACACATGATGCTCAGCTTCAACATTTACCAAAAAGTTTCCCCGGTGAAAACAGTGTTCGCTGAGCATGTGTACAGCCTGGCCACTCTGCACATTGTTGTTCCTGGCCACTCTGCACATTGTTGTTCCTGGCCACTCTGCACATTGTTGTTCCTGGCCACTCTGCACATTGTTGTTCCTGGCCACTCTGCACATTGTTGTTCCTGGCCACTCTGCACATTGTTGTTCCTGGCCACTCTGCACATTGTTGTTCCTGGCCACTCTGCACATTGTTGTTCCTGGCCACTCTGCACATTGTTGTTCCTGGCCACTCTGCACATTGTTGTTCCTGGCCACTCTGCACATTGTTGTTCCTGGCCACTCTGCACATTGTTGTTCCTGGCCACTCTGCACATTGTTGTTCCTGGCCACTCTGCACATTGTTGTTCAACTCTCTCGCCCAGAGACATATAATCATGTACCAATTTATTTATAGAATATAATTGAATGATGTGAGCTTGGCGCTTCCATCAGAACAGATATAACAGGTTCATGTCCCACACAGCATGATGTGGATTTTCTCTCCTGAGAAAGTAAATTTATCATATCACCGATGCATTGGCTGAAGCAGCTGATTTATAATTATATTGTTCGTGTCTTCAGTCGACTCATTCCTGTGAGGCTCACTCATACAGCCTATACACCTATTACATTATTGAGACTGGATTCAAACATTTAATATTCGGAAACCGTATATATTGATTTAAACATTGCCATCCTTCACCAACCTATCCTCACACTAGGCTGGTAAAAGCAGCGGCCGTCCTCCCTAGACGCATTCATCACTTTTAACATACAGTACTGTGTATTAAACATCGGTTTGTTTTAATATTTAAATTAATATTATTATAAATACCAACTCTACGTATAGTTAGGCGTAGGTCAGGATAGGTGTTTAGGTTCTGTTGGCGATTATTTGTATTTGAAATACTTTGGTGAAGCATTTATAGAATTGTTGTTCGAACAGAGGACGTGAGCGAAGCACTTGTTCCGGAAGTGTTCGGACATCATCAGTTGTAAGTCGTGAGTAAACCGCTTGATATTCATAAGCAGGTAGATTTGGCGGCTGGATTATCGACCTTGAATCTTTGAATGTGAGGTCGTAGAAAGTGCACTTTTATCACTATTGAAGAACACACTTAATATTGATCCCCCAAGACTTTGTGAAGAATTTATGTGGAGGTGAAGCTATGAACGACACTTTCATCATGGTTAGTCTTCCTGAACGACACTTTCATCACGGTCAGTCTTCCTTCGCTTTGGTGACAATTGTAGTACACCATTAGTCGTTCCCTCGGCTAATTGTGCCACTATTACTCACCTTATAATGGTTCTTCTTATATAGATATTATTAATTTTAACTTCAATAACAATAGATATTATTAATTTTAACTTCAATAACAGATATAATTAATTTTAACTTCAATTAACAGATAATGTTTAATGCTTATTGACTGACTTTGATCTTTGAGTTTCTCTCTGTAAGGGTCAGTAGTTTTAACTGTTCTTGACTGATGAATAAAATTATACTCTTGAAAACGTTTGGCTAAGAATTTTCTTTCTTGATGTTTATGTTTGTATTTCACAGTTATGTTTTCCATTTATAATGTTATTTTTCACATGTGTTCTCTCGTAGTGATTTCCATTTATAATATAATTTTTCACATTTACAGCTGTTAACAACCAACATTTCCTTGGCAGGACGCCGGTGTGTCCTCCCAGGGACTCTCCCGGCTTCTTCTGCAGGGAAAAATGTGTAGAGAACGCGGACTGTGGGCCCAACCTGTTCTGCTGTGAGGTGCACTGTGGCAAGATGTGCATGACCAGATACCAGCACACTCAGTCGTGAGTCTATGTAACGTTTCTTGTAGCACAGTCGTGAGTCTATGTAACGTTTCTTGTAGCACAGTCGTGAGTCTATGTAATGTGTCTTGTAGCACAGTCGTGAGTCTATGTAACGTTTCTTGTAGCACAGTCGTGAGTCTACGTAATGTGTCTTGTAGCACAGTCGTGAGTCTATGTAACGTTTCTTGTAGCACAGTCGTGAGTCTATGTAATGTGTCTTGTAGCACAGTCGTGAGTCTATGTAACGTTTCTTGTAGCACAGTCGTGAGTCTACGTAATGTGTCTTGTAGCACAGTCGTGAGTCTATGTAACGTTTCTTGTAGCACAGTCGTGAGTCTATGTAACGTTTCTTGTAGCACAGTCGTGAGTCTATGTAACGTTTCTTGTAGCACAGTCGTGAGTCTACGTAATGTGTCTTGTAGCACAGTCGTGAGTCTATGTAACGTCTCTTATAGCACAGTCGTGAGTCTATGTAACGTCTCTTATAGCAGAGTCGAGAGTCTATGTAACGTCTCTTATAGCAGAGTCGAGAGTCAATGTAACGTCTCTTATAGCAGAGTCGAGAGTCTATGTAACGTCTCTTATAGCAGAGTCGAGAGTCAATGTAACGTCTCTTATAGCAGAGTCGAGAGTCTATGTAACGTCTCTTATAGCATAGTCGTGAGTCTATGTAACGTTTCTTGTAGCACAGTCGTGAGTCTATGTAACGTTTCTTGTAGCAGAGTCGAGAGTCTATGTAACGTCTCTTATAGCAGAGTCGAGAGTCTATGTAATGTGTGTCTAGTCAAGATGTGGCTCTTGTCTATGTTTGGTGTAGGTCAAGAATGGGTTACATTATAAGTTTAAAAATGTTTTCGATCTGAGAAAAAGATCGAATCGTTTTGCATATATCTGGAAATATTTAGAGAATTTTTCTTATATTAATTTTGAGTAAAATTTAACCTTGAGAAAATAAAGGCAATAAATGACAATGTTTATAATAATTTTATTTTCTGAGGCCTCAGTTTTATTTCTTACTTGCTGTTCCCAGCCAAGCGTTGCTGAGGCTCCGCAACGCTTGTGCGTTGTTAAGCCACAGCAACCTTCCCTTGTCTCTCAGTCCTCCCCACCATTCTCCCCTTCCCTGTCCCTTCGTCCTCCCAACCATTCCTTACTCCCCCATCCCCTCATGTCCTCAAACATTTCCCCCCCCCCTCCCCCGTCCTGTCCTCCTCCCCACCATAACCCCCTCCCCTGTCCCCCTCGTCCTCAACACCGTCTCCTACTCTCATCCCCCTCGTCCTCCCCACCATTCTCCACTCCCTCGTGTGATGCATTCCCAAATGATCTGATGTTCCCATTATTGAAATATAAGAAAATCAGTTAAAAAAACGAAATAAAAAATAAATGAAAAATAAAAAAATAACTATACTCACGAAGTGAACGGTATGGTAAACAGCATAGCTCAGTTCGAAAGCAATATCATACTAAATATTTAAATCAAAATGAAAATAAATCAAAATCCATGAAAATTCAATTTATCAATGAAATCGGAAACATTGAAATGGAATCGTAACATATTTTGCACAGCGTGTGTTGCTCTTACATGCAACATGGTGCTGTTTTTAAAATAAACATGTTTTTACCTGTCACAGGTGTGGCATCCATACTTATACTCACGAAATGAACGATATGGTAAACAACACAGCTCAGTTCCAACGCAATGTTACACAAAATAATTAAATCAAAATGAAAATAAATTGAAATCTATGAAAATTCAATTTGTCATTGCATTCGGAATTATTGAAATGGAATCGTAACATATTTAGAATAGTGTGTGTTGCTCGTATATGCAACAGATGGTGATGTTTCTAAAAACAGAATGTTTTACCTGTCACAGGTGTGTGTGGCATCAATACTTATACTTACAAAATGAACAGTATGATAAACAATACAGCTCTATTCAAACACCATGTTACACAAAATCATTAAATGAAAATGAAAATAAATTTAAATCTATGAAAACTCAATTTATCAATGCAATTGGAAACATTGAAATGGAATCGTAGCATATTTAGTATAGCAAGTGTTGCTATTACGTGCAAGAGATGGTGCAGTTTAAAAAAAAAAATTATGTTTTTACCTGTCACAGGTATGGGATCTATATAGTAGATATATAAAAACACGCGCCTATTCAAATGCAACGTTGTGTCAAAATTTCAAAGCAATTGGTAAAGAGGTTGCGTAGATTTTCCTCTCATGAAAAACACACGAAAAACACAGTTTTTCAGAAAAAAAACATTTTTTTTGCCGTCACAGACGTGACATCTATATAGTATGGATATAAAAATCTGCTCTGATGCGAATGGAACGTTGTGTGAAAATTTCAAAGCAATCGGTGAAGAACTTTCGGAGATTAGCGATTTTGAACAAACGAACATTTCCAATTTTATTTATATTGATTTATAGAACACATTTTGTGGGCCCAGTTCGCCCATTTTGAGTACTGGTGACACATATAAGTTTTTGTTTATAAATATTTGAATGGTAGTTGTCATCCACTGACCATCATCCAATATACTATTACAATCTAATCTAAAGAAACATACAAATGTTATCACTAGATTTTGTCAAATAAAATTTAATCAAAATTACATATTTATTTATAAACATAATTTTTAATATTATATATTAAATGTCTATATCTAAAATACGTCCAACAGTTTAGTGTATATTTGACTTATTGTATGTAACATTAACAATTGTGTAATTAGCTTCAAGAGATTGTCCCTTGCTTAGGTGAACGAAGTAGGGTTCAGTTGCTGTAGCCATTATGTGCCTCTGTATCCCGTTCATCACTACCCACGGCATGGGGATGGGGTGCATAATAAAGAAAGAAATTGAAAATTGCCGGGTTTAATGATTACGATGAAGCTGTTGAGGAATATTAAGGGAACCACAAGTGCTTATTGACCAACCAGCAAGATTATTTTTATATGAATATAGTATAGAGGAAAACTGCACTCTTAAGTATATGTGCTCCGAGAAGCACATATCTCCGAGAGATATGTATCTCTCGGAGATACATATCTCTCGGTGAGTATATCTCTTAAGTATATGTTGTTGTTGTTGTTTAAGATTCAGCTACTTGGAACAAAAGTACTAAGTAGCACGGACTATGGTGATCCCGTAGTGGACTTGTCAAAGGTGTAAATACTGCTTAAATTATAAAAAATTTGATTTGAATATTTGATTTGATTGCAGATTTGAATAATTAATTTGTCCTAATTACATAATACTAATTTTGATTTTGATATAATAACTTATATTTGTCGTTATTAAATTTGTAAAATCATTGTAATTGTTAAATTAATTGTTTAAATTGTTTCTTCTTCCTCAAGATAAGTTGTACATGGAAATGTTGAGTAAAAGTTGCATAACACCAGTTTGTGATTAGTAGTAGTAGGCATCCATCAGTCTCAGGAGACTATGGAGTGGCGCTCTGGTTGTCGGTCTGGAGTGGCCTCATCAGGGCACAAAGCCAGGGGTAGGTTGATACGGGGGAGAAGCTGTTACCCAGGCAGCAGGTCCCCCTCTCCACGGCGCTGAAAGTCTCCAATGGAAAGGCACACGCCAATACGCTTGGTTCCAGCGCCGTCGCAGGAACTGGGAGTTCCGGGGTTGACCTCGAATGTGGTGAAGAAGGGTACAGGGACCAATCACCAAGGGCACTCCCCTTGGTGATTGGTGCATCAATAATGACCAAATTCTCTCACTGCAGGGCGAGTAAATATCATTTATTTGTGCAAATATCGCTGCCTTGGTAAATAATGGAGTTTATACACACACAGAAATCACAATAGCGTGATATAACAGATGAATAAATCCACAAGGGACGTGATGAAGGTTCGAACTTACATCCAGGACGATCATCCTGGACTGGGATTTGGGTGCTGGATCATCCTGGACGTAAGTTCGAACCCCTCATCACGATTCTTGTGGGTTTATTCATTTAATAGAGTTTGTTCATATCATTACAGCAAGACGTTTCCCAGTAATGGAGTCTGACGTGATTAGAACATGACGAAGCAAAAATAAATAATAATTGTTTTGAAATCTGATTAAATTATTGTTTCATTAATACTATGGGAACCCAATGGTATTCAATATTTTGTATTCAGTATTCGTACTTCTTGCCAAACCGTCCTCCTAAGGGTTCCCAACATCAAGAAAATATCGTACTAAAGTGCCCTTCTTCTCATCAAAAAGAGGACCCAAAACAGAAAACGGGATATTATGTCAATTCCACGAGCCGGTACCATTGTCTAGTACGAATAAATTTTTGGCCTTCGGTAAAGTATACGTCAAAATGCGACATTCTATTTGGAGGACTGGTTGGTTCATTGATGTTATTGTTTCCTTGTGGGGAAAAGTTGTGTATTGAGACTGAGAGGTGTTAGGAAGGTGGTGTTGTTTAGAGTTATGGCATCTGTGGCCCGTGAGGTGTGGCCACAACACTGCTGGTATACAGTTTAATCGTTTCGTTTCATGCCCGAAACGCTTTGCGTAATAGTGGCTTTAGGCATTGTATGTACTAGCTATACCTATAAGTTAAACAATCCTTGTAAATATTTATTGTATGTATGTACCTTACCTAAATAAAATTGTATTGTATTGTATTGTATTGTAATGACATCTGTGCCCCGATGTCGACTCGCAATGTGGCACTTGTCTTGGTATTTAGAGTTAGTTATCGTATCCTAATACTTTGTAATGATAAATTATCGTACACCATAGCACATTCATTTGCGTTATTTTGATTTCCTTGACCAAATACTGTTTTCTTTGTCAGTAAAACAAAAGTTAATGATGTGTGACGAACAAGGTCTTCCCCAGGCCCACCTGCCCGCCCCCTAACCCGTTGATCAGATGTTTCGCCTTCGTCCATAGCTGCAACAACGACCAGGAGTGCAAGAAGATTGGCCCTCATGGCCACTGCTGTTTGGAACCTGCGTGTGGCAGGCGTTGTGTTGACACTTCAACACAACACTAATTGCCTCAGTGTTCCACAACTTGCCACTATAACGCAAGAGTAAGTCTCACAGTGTTCCACAACTTGCCACTACCACACAACAGCAAGTCCTACAATGTTCCACAACTTGACACTACCACACAACAACAAGTCCTACAAGTCCACAACTTGACACTACAACACTACAGTAAGTCCTACAATGTTCCACAACTTGCCACTACTACACAACAACAAGTCCTACAATGTTCCACAACTTGACACTACCCCACAACAGTAGGTCCTACAATGTTCCACAACTTGCCACTACCACACAACAGCAAGTCCTACAATGTTCCACAACTTGACACTACCACACAACAACAAGTCCTACAATGTTCCACAACTTGACACTACAACACTACAGTAAGTCCTACAATGTTCCACAACTTGCCACTACTACACAACAACAAGTCCTACAATGTTCCACAACTTGACACTACCACACAACAGTAAGTCCTACAATGTTCCACAACTTGACACTACTACACAACAGTAAGTCCTACAATGTTCCACAACTTGCCACTACTACACAACAGTAAGTCCTACAATGTTCCACAACTTGACACTACTACACAACAGCAAGTCCTACAATGTTCCACAACTTGCCACTACTACACAACAGCAAGTCCTACAATGTTCCACAACTTGCCACTACTACACAACAGTAAGTCCTACAGTGTTCCACAACTTGCCACTACCACACAACAGTAAGTCCTACAATGTTCCACAACTTGACACTACTACACAACAGCAAGTCCTACTTTGTTCCACAACTTGACACTACCACACAACAGCAAGTCCTACAGTGTTCCACAACTTGCCACTACCACACAACAGTAAGTCCTACAGTGTTCCACAACTTGCCACTACCACACAACAGCAAGTCCTACAATGTTCCACAACTTGCCACTACTACACAACAGCAAGTCCTACAGTGTTCCACAACTTGCCACTACCACACAACAGTAAGTCCTACAATGTTCCACAGCTTGACACTACCACACAACAGCAAGTCATACAGTGTTCCACAACTTGCCACTACTACACAACAGTAAGTCCTACAAAGTTCCACAACTTGCCACTACCCCACAACAGCAAGTCCTACAATGTTCCACAACTTGCCACTACTACACAACAGTAAGTCCTACTTTGTTCCACAACTTGCCACTACCACACAACAGCAAGTCCTACAGTGTTCCACAACTTGCCACTACCACACAACAGTAAGTCCTACAATGTTCCACAACTTGACACTACTACACAACAGCAAGTCCTACTTTGTTCCACAACTTGACACTACCACACAACAGCAAGTCCTACAGTGTTCCACAACTTGCCACTACCACACAACAGTAAGTCCTACAATGTTCCACAACTTGCCACTACTACACAACAGTAAGTCCTACAATGTTCCACAACTTGCCACTACTACACAACAGTAAGTCCTACAATGTTCCACAACTTGACACTACTACACAACAGCAAGTCCTACTTTGTTCCACAACTTGCCACTACCACACAACAGCAAGTCCTACAGTGTTCCACAACTTGCCACTACCACACAACAGTAAGTCCTACAATGTTCCACAACTTGACACTACTACACAACAGCAAGTCCTACTTTGTTCCACAACTTGACACTACCACACAACAGCAAGTCCTACAGTGTTCCACAACTTGCCACTACCACACAACAGTAAGTCCTACAGTGTTCCACAACTTGCCACTACCACACAACAGCAAGTCCTACAATGTTCCACAACTTGCCACTACTACACAACAGCAAGTCCTACAGTGTTCCACAACTTGCCACTACCACACAACAGCAAGTCCTACAATGTTCCACAACTTGCCACTACCACACAACAGTAAGTCCTACAGTGTTCCACAACTTGCCACTACCACACAACAGCAAGTCCTACAGTGTTCCACAACTTGCCACTACCACACAACAGCAAGTCCTACAATGTTCCACAACTTGCCACTAACACACAACAGTAAGTCCTACAGTGTTCCACAACTTGACACTACCACACAACAGTAAGTCCTACAGTGTTCCACAACTTGACACTACTACACAACAGCAAGTCCTACTTTGTTCCACAACTTGCCACTACCACACAACAGCAAGTCCTACAGTGTTCCACAACTTGCCACTACCACACAACAGTAAGTCCTACAATGTTCCACAACTTGACACTACTACACAACAGCAAGTCCTACTTTGTTCCACAACTTGACACTACCACACAACAGCAAGTCCTACAGTGTTCCACAACTTGCCACTACCACACAACAGTAAGTCCTACAATGTTCCACAGCTTGACACTACCACACAACAGCAAGTCCTACAGTGTTCCACAACTTGCCACTACTACACAACAGTAAGTCCTACAGTGTTCCACAACTTGCCACTACCACACAACAGCAAGTCTTACAGTGTTCCACAACTTGCCACTACCACACAACAGCAAGTCTTACAGTGTTCCACAACTTGCCACTACCACACAACAGCAAGTCTTACAGTGTTCCACAACTTGCCACTACCACACAACAGCAAGCCTTACAGTGTTCCACAACTTGCCACTACCACACAACAGTAAGTCCTACAGTGTTCCACAACTTGCCACTACCACACAACAGCAAGTCCTACAGTGTTCCACAACTTGCCACTACCACACAACAGCAAGTCCTACAGTGTTCCACAACTTGACACTACCACACAACAGCAAGTCCTACAATGTTCCACAACTTGCCACTAACACACAACAGTAAGTCCTACAGTGTTCCACAACTTGCCACTACTACACAACAGTAAGTCCTACAAAGTTCCACAACTTGCCACTACCCCACAACAGCAAGTCCTACAATGTTCCACAACTTGCCACTACTACACAACAGCAAGTCCTACAATGTTCCACAACTTGCCACTACTACACAACAGCAAGTCCTACAATGTTCCACAACTTGCCACTACTACACAACAGTAAGTCCTACAATGTTCCACAACTTGACACTACTACACAACAGTAAGTCCTACAATGTTCCACAACTTGCCACTACTACACAACAGCAAGTCCTACAATGTTCCACAACTTGCCACTACTACACAACAGTAAGTCCTACAATGTTCCACAACTTGCCACTACTACACAACAGTAAGTCCTACAATGTTCCACAACTTGACACTACTACACAACAGCAAGTCCTACTTTGTTCCACAACTTGCCACTACCACACAACAGCAAGTCCTACAGTGTTCCACAACTTGCCACTACCACACAACAGTAAGTCCTACAATGTTCCACAACTTGACACTACTACACAACAGCAAGTCCTACTTTGTTCCACAACTTGACACTACCACACAACAGCAAGTCCTACAGTGTTCCACAACTTGCCACTACCACACAACAGTAAGTCCTACAGTGTTCCACAACTTGCCACTACCACACAACAGCAAGTCCTACAGTGTTCCACAACTTGCCACTACCACACAACAGTAAGTCCTACAATGTTCCACAGCTTGACACTACCACACAACAGCAAGTCCTACAGTGTTCCACAACTTGCCACTACTACACAACAGTAAGTCCTACAGTGTTCCACAACTTGCCACTACCACACAACAGCAAGTCTTACAGTGTTCCACAACTTGCCACTACCACACAACAGTAGTCCTACAGTGTTCCACAACTTGCCACTACCACACAACAGCAAGTCCTACAGTGTTCCACAACTTGCCACTACCACACAACAGTAAGTCCTACGGTGTTCCACAACTTGCCACTACCACACAACAGTAAGTCCTACGGTGTTCCACAACTTGACACTACCACACAACAGCAAGTCCTACAGTGTTCCACAACTTGACACTACCACACAACAGCAAGTCCTACAATGTTCCACAACTTGCCACTACCACACAACAGCAACTCCTACAGTGTTCCACAACTTGCCACTACCACACAACAGCAAGTCCTACAGTGTTCCACAACTTGCCACTACCACACAACAGCAAGTCCTACAGTGTTCCACAACTTGCCACTACCACACAACAGCAAGTCCTACAGTGTTCCACAACTTGCCACTACCACACAACAGCAAGTCCTACAGTGTTCCACAACTTGCCACTACCACACAACAGCAAGTCCTACAGTGTTCCACAACTTGCCACTACCACACAACAGTAAGTCCTACAGTGTTCCACAACTTGCCACTACCACACAACAGCAAGTCCTACAGTGTTCCACAACTTGCCACTACCACACAACAGCAAGTCCTACAGTGTTCCACAACTTGACACTACCACACAACAGCAAGTCCTACAGTGTTCCACAACTTGCCACTACCACACAACAGCAAGTCCTACAGTGTTCCACAACTTGCCACTACCACACAACAGTAAGTCCTACAGTGTTCCACAACTTGACACTACCACACAAC
This sequence comes from Procambarus clarkii, assembly GCF_040958095.1. NCBI lineage: Eukaryota > Metazoa > Arthropoda > Malacostraca > Decapoda > Cambaridae > Procambarus > Procambarus clarkii. The sequence continues at coordinate 34,929,627 of NC_091173.1, forward strand.
AGCAAGTCCTACAGTGTTCCACAACTTGACACTACCACACAACAGTAAGTCCTACAGTGTTCCACAACTTGACACTACCACACAACAGCAAGTCCTACAGTGTTCCACAACTTGCCACTACCACACAACAGTAAGTCCTACAGTGTTCCACAACTTGACACTACCACACAACAGTAAGTCCTACGGTGTTCCACAACTTGACACTACCACACAACAGCAAGTCCTACAGTGTTCCACAACTTGACACTACCACACAACAGCAAGTCCTACAATGTTCCACAACTTGCCACTACCACACAACAGCAAGTCCTACAGTGTTCCACAACTTGACACTACCACACAACAGCAAGTCCTACAGTGTTCCACAACTTGCCACTACCACACAACAGTAAGTCCTACAGTGTTCCACAACTTGACACTACCACACAACAGTAAGTCCTACGGTGTTCCACAACTTGACACTACCACACAACAGCAAGTCCTACAGTGTTCCACAACTTGACACTACCACACAACAGCAAGTCCTACAATGTTCCACAACTTGCCACTACCACACAACAGCAAGTCCTACAGTGTTCCACAACTTGCCACTACCACACAACAGCAAGTCCTACAGTGTTCCACAACTTGCCACTACCACACAACAGCAAGTCCTACAGTGTTCCACAACTTGCCACTACCACACAACAGCAAGTCCTACAGTGTTCCACAACTTGCCACTACCACACAACAGCAAGTCCTACAGTGTTCCACAACTTGACACTACCACACAACAGCAAGTCCTACAGTGTTCCACAACTTGCCACTACCACACAACAGCAAGTCCTACAGTGTTCCACAACTTGACACTACCACACAACAGTAAGTCCTTCAGTGTTCCACAACTTGCCACTACCACACAACAGCAAGTCCTACAGTGTTCCACAACTTGCCACTACAACACAACAGTAAGTCCTACAGTGTTCCACAACTTGCCACTACCACACAACAGCAAGCCCTACAGTGTTCCACAACTTGACACTACCACACAACAGCAAGTCCTACAGTGTTCCACAACTTGCCACTACCACACAACAGTAAGTCCTACAATGTTCCACAACTTGCCACTACCACACAACAGTAAGTCTCTTATCTTTCATGTCTTTCAGTGTTCCACAAACCTTTATCTTTAAATTTCAACCTCTAATTAAACAGCTGTTATTGTTTAATATTACAGCTTTTGATGATTGAGAGCAAATTGGCTTGTAAGTATAGTTTGATCATAAATTAAGTTATTAACCTAATCATCAGTGTTATTTTTACTATTTGCTATAAAACATTCCACAGGAAAAACTGCCCGAACCCAAATTGGTTTGGAATAGTCTGCAAGCAGGTTATTAACCAGTGTAGATCATCTCTAGCCGCCAGTGGTGGTGGAGGGCAAGGGCCGCCGGTGTTGTTGTGTGGCAGGCTGAGGCAGGCTGCGGTCTGGAGTGTGTGAACTAGCCTGTAGCAGCAGGTGAAGAGCAGGCTGCAGGCTGGTCTGGATGAAAGCCAACTGATGCCCTTAAAAACAGCGCAACACTTCACACCTTCATTGTCGAACTCACAACACATGAATTCTCAATGAGCCGAATGTGATGTATTATATTAAATATTAGTGTTACTTTCAGCCAGGTCTCATAACTTTATTCACTATAATCTTTATATTTTATTTTATTTAACATAAAACATTATAAGTTATATATATAGCTAACCCTATATAGGTAAGTTATCTAAGTAAATTAGTTTCTTATATCTGAAAAGTATGCACATTTTTGACACTTCATTGTAATAAAGAAAAAAAATATAATACAAAACCTACTGAAGACGATGAATTATATTAAATTTATGTAGGTAAGTTTTTGGAGAAAAGATATTCTAGTGAAGAAATATACTTATTGGTACGAAACAAACCAAAACTCGACTTGACCATTAACGATCAAAATATACGAATGCCAATATCTACATATGGAAACTTACCCTCAATACTTGCTTGTACAATAATTTTCTTAAGTTATGAGTGCTGAATCTTGTGTTGACAAATGTTGTTGCACTGAACTTATGGCGCATAAGCAAGAGATTGGTGGTGGTTTAATAGTTGCCAAAAAGAAAAGTTATAGAATGAGATTTAGGCTCCACTTGTCAGCATAAGTGTGTCATGAAGGCTTGTGGAAATTTCATATCAAGTTAAGTGTCCCTCCTCTCGATCAATGCACCAACCACCAATCTCATGTTATTATTGTTGTGTGTGTAATTGCTGCTCTGGCCATAACCCACTGTTATTGTGTTGTATGGGTTTAACGCCAGAGAGGATTTCTCATGTACCGAGGGCTAAGGGATAATTCAAAGTGTTCACCTCCTTCTGAGGTGGTAGGCCTGCCTATAGTATTTTGTTTGAAAGTCATACTCCTTCCTATATGGAGTCTTGTCCATAATATAAAGGAAGATAGTTATTGCACCAGGCTTTGTAATGGGGAGGTCTGTGGTGAAATAAAATAATAGAAGATACGAGTATGTTTCTATGTCCAGTGTGGAGTGAAATAATCATATCTCATAACAGGAAACTTTTAGAAGCAACTTCCCTGGGAACCGGCCCTTCCCCTCACTCTAACTGCGGGCTTGCTTCATTATCACTTAATTTACTATTGCAGTCCAGTAGCACGGTGGACTGATCATTTTAAATAAAAGAAGTGACCCCAATAAGAGAACAAGGACCCCATAACAGGAGTTATAACAGGTGTAACCCATGACAGGAGCATCACTTAGCTCTAGACAACACTGGGCGTAGCTTGTAGCCTCAGCAGGTGTTGAAGTGATATTATTTGGCACGTCACTTAGGAAAGGAAATATGTCCACTATTTGTTCGTTGGACCTCTTCTTTTCACCTGACATTCCAGTTGATTAATAATTGTGTCAAGATTCAGGCCATCCTACTGTTTAGGAAGTACTTATAGTAACGATAAGCACCATCGTACATATATTGACGTAAAAGGCCATTAGAAAGAAGAAATCGGTACTGCTGAATTTGGACAAACCCAAAAAGGGTTTGTATTTATGTTGCAAAGAAAACCTTAACTAGCCTAAGCTAGCCTTCCTAGGCTTAATGCATGCTGTCTGAGGCCTAATGTAGCACTTGTGTGCTATATTAGGCCTAGCAGTATTTAAGTTGGGTTTTATAGTTTATTTTTTCGGAATCTATAAAGTGAATATTACCAAATTCTACTTTACTTTATGTCAATAGACGTATCAAAGTCCACATAGTTACAGGAAGACGGGTTGAAACATTGGTGATGTGGTGATGTCTTGTGTGGTGTGTCTCCCTCTCGTGTAGTGTCTCCCTCTTGTGTGGTGTGTCTCCCTCTTGTGTGGTGTGTCTCCCTCTTGTGTGGTGTGTCTCCCTCTTGTGTAGTGTCTCCCTCTTGTGTGGTGTGTCTCCCTCTTGTGTGGTGTGTCTCCCTCTTGTGTGGTGTGTCTCCCTCTTGTGTAGTGTCTCCCTCTTGTGTGGTGTGTCTCTCCTTGTGTGGTGTGTCTCCCTCTTGTGAGGTGTGTCTCCCTCTTGTGTAGTGTCTCCCTCTTGTGTAGTGTGTCAACCTCTTGTGTGGTGTGTCTCCCTCTTGTGTGGTGTGTCTCCCTCTTGTGTAGTGTCTCCCTCTTGTGTGGTGTGTCAACCTCTTGTGTGGTGTGTCTCCCTCTTGTGTGGTGTGTCTCCCTCTTGTGTAGTGTCTCCCTCTTGTGTAGTGTCTCCCTCTTGTGTAGTGTGTCTCCCTCTTGTGTGGTGTGTCTCCCTCTCGTGTAGTGTCTCCCTCTTGTGTAGTGTCTCCCTCTTGTCTGGTGTGTCTCCCTCTTGTGTAGTGTGTCTCCCTCTTGTGTGGTGTGTCTCCCTCTTTATGGTGTGTCTCCCTCTTGTGTAGTGTCTCCCTCTTGTGTAGTGAGTCTCCCTCTTGTGTAGTGTCTCCCTCTTGTGTGGTGTGTCAACCTCTTGTGTGGTGTGTCTCCCTCTTGTGTAGTGTCTCCCTCTTGTGTGGTGTGTCTCCCTCTCGTGTAGTGTCTCCCTCTTGTGTAGTGTCTCCCTCTTGTCTGGTGTGTCTCCCTCTTGTGTAGTGTGTCTCCCTCTTGTGTGGTGTGTCTCCCTCTTTATGGTGTATCTCCCTCTTGTGTAGTGTCTCCCTCTTGTGTAGTGAGTCTCCCTCTTGTGTAGTGTCTCCCTCTTGTGTGGTGTGTCAACCTCTTGTGTGGTGTGTCTCCCTCTTGTGTGGTGTGTCTCCCTCTTGTGTAGTGTCTCCCTCTTGTGTGGTGTGTCTCCCTCTCGTGTAGTGTCTCCCTCTTGTGTAGTGTGTCTCCCTCTTGTGTGGTGTGTCTCCCTCTTGTGTGGTGTGTCAACCTCTTGTGTGGTGTGTCTCCCTCTTGTGTGGTGTTTCTCCCCTTGTGTGGTGTGTCTCCCTCTTGTGTAGTGTGTCTCCCTCTTGTGTGGTGTGTCTCCCCTTGTGTTGTGTGTCTCCCTCTTGTGTAGTGTGTCTCCCTCTTGTGTAGTGTGTCTCCCTCTTGTGTGGTGTGTCTCCCTCTTGTGTAGTGTGTCTCCCCTTGTGTGGTGTGTCTCCCCTTGTGTTGTGTGTCTCCCTCTTGTGTAGTGTGTCTCCCTCTTGTGTAGTGTGTCTCCCTCTTGTGTGGTGTGTCTCCCTCTTGTGTAGTGTGTCTCCCTCTTGTGTGGTGTGTCTCCCTCTTGTGTGGTGTGTCTCCCCTTGTGTTGTGTGTCTCCCTCTTGTGTAGTGTGTCTCCCTCTTGTGTAGTGTGTCTCCCTCTTGTGTGGTGTGTCTCCCTCTTGTGTGGTGTGTCTCCCCTTGTGTTGTGTGTCTCCCTCTTGTGTAGTGTGTCTCCCTCTTGTGTAGTGTGTCAACCTCTTGTGTGGTGTGTCTCCCTCTTGTGTGGTGTGTCTCCCTCTTGTGTAGTGTCTCCCTCTTGTGTGGTGTGTCAACCTCTTGTGTGGTGTGTCTCCCTCTTGTGTGGTGTGTCTCCCTCTTGTGTAGTGTCTCCCTCTTGTGTAGTGTCTCCCTCTTGTGTAGTGTGTCTCCCTCTTGTGTGGTGTGTCTCCCTCTCGTGTAGTGTCTCCCTCTTGTGTAGTGTCTCCCTCTTGTCTGGTGTGTCTCCCTCTTGTGTAGTGTGTCTCCCTCTTGTGTGGTGTGTCTCCCTCTTTATGGTGTGTCTCCCTCTTGTGTAGTGTCTCCCTCTTGTGTAGTGAGTCTCCCTCTTGTGTAGTGTCTCCCTCTTGTGTGGTGTGTCAACCTCTTGTGTGGTGTGTCTCCCTCTTGTGTAGTGTCTCCCTCTTGTGTGGTGTGTCTCCCTCTCGTGTAGTGTCTCCCTCTTGTGTAGTGTCTCCCTCTTGTCTGGTGTGTCTCCCTCTTGTGTAGTGTGTCTCCCTCTTGTGTGGTGTGTCTCCCTCTTCATGGTGTATCTCCCTCTTGTGTAGTGTCTCCCTCTTGTGTAGTGAGTCTCCCTCTTGTGTAGTGTCTCCCTCTTGTGTGGTGTGTCAACCTCTTGTGTGGTGTGTCTCCCTCTTGTGTGGTGTGTCTCCCTCTTGTGTAGTGTCTCCCTCTTGTGTGGTGTGTCTCCCTCTCGTGTAGTGTCTCCCTCTTGTGTAGTGTGTCTCCCTCTTGTGTGGTGTGTCTCCCTCTTGTGTGGTGTGTCAACCTCTTGTGTGGTGTGTCTCCCTCTTGTGTGGTGTTTCTCCCCTTGTGTGGTGTGTCTCCCTCTTGTGTAGTGTGTCTCCCTCTTGTGTGGTGTGTCTCCCCTTGTGTTGTGTGTCTCCCTCTTGTGTAGTGTGTCTCCCTCTTGTGTAGTGTGTCTCCCTCTTGTGTGGTGTGTCTCCCTCTTGTGTAGTGTGTCTCCCCTTGTGTGGTGTGTCTCCCCTTGTGTTGTGTGTCTCCCTCTTGTGTAGTGTGTCTCCCTCTTGTGTAGTGTGTCTCCCTCTTGTGTGGTGTGTCTCCCTCTTGTGTAGTGTGTCTCCCTCTTGTGTGGTGTGTCTCCCTCTTGTGTGGTGTGTCTCCCCTTGTGTTGTGTGTCTCCCTCTTGTGTAGTGTGTCTCCCTCTTGTGTAGTGTGTCTCCCTCTTGTGTGGTGTGTCTCCCTCTTGTGTGGTGTGTCTCCCCTTGTGTTGTGTGTCTCCCTCTTGTGTAGTGTGTCTCCCTCTTGTGTGGTGTGTCTCCCTCTTGTGTGGTGTGTCTCCCTCTTGTGTGGTGTGTCTCCCTCTTGCGTGGTGTGTCTCCCTCTTGTGTGGTGTGTCTCCCTCTTGTGTAGTGTGTCTCCCTCTTGTGTGGTGTGTCTCCCTCTTGTGTAGTGTGTCTCCCTCTTGTGTGGTGTGTCTCCCCTTGTGTAGTGTGTCTCCCTCTTGTGTGGTGTGTCTCCCTTTTGTGTGGTGTGTCTCCCTCTTGTGTGGTATGTCTCCCTCTTGTGTGGTGTGTCTCCCTCTTGTGTGGTGTGTCTCCCCTTGTGTGGTGTGTCTCCCCTTGTGTGGTGTGTCTCCCCTTGTGTAGTGTGTCTCCCCTTGTGTGGTGTGTCTCCCCTTGTGTGGTGTGTCTCCCTCTTGTGTGGTGTGTCTCCCTCTTGTGTGGTGTGTCTCCCTCTTGTGTGGTGTGTTCTCCCTCTTGTGTAGTGTGTCTCCCTCTTGTGTGGTGTGTCTCCCTCTTGTGTAGTGTGTCTCCCTCTTGTGTGGTGTGTCTCCCCTTGTGTAGTGTGTCTCCCTCTTGTGTGGTGTGTCTCCCTTTTGTGTGGTGTGTCTCCCTCTTGTGTGGTGTGTCTCCCTCTTGTGTAGTGTGTCTCCCTCTTGTGTAGTGTGTCTCCCTCTTGTGTGGTGTGTCTCCCTCTTGTGTAGTGTGTCTCCCTCTTGTGTGGTGTGTCTCCCTCTTGTGTGGTGTGTCTCCCCTTGTGTTGTGTGTCTCCCTCTTGTGTAGTGTGTCTCCCTCTTGTGTAGTGTGTCTCCCTCTTGTGTGGTGTGTCTCCCTCTTGTGTGGTGTGTCTCCCCTTGTGTTGTGTGTCTCCCTCTTGTGTAGTGTGTCTCCCTCTTGTGTGGTGTGTCTCCCTCTTGTTTGGTGTGTCTCCCTCTTGTGTAGTGTGTCTCCCTCTTGTGTGGTGTGTCTCCCTCGTGTGTGGTGTGTCTCCCCTTGTGTTGTGTGTCTCCCTCTTGTGTAGTGTGTCTCCCTCTTGTGTGGTGTGTCTCCCTCTTGTGTGGTGTGTCTCCCCTTGTGTGGTGTGTCTCCCTCTTGTGTGGTGTGTCTCCCCTTGTGTTGTGTGTCTCCCCTTGTGTGGTGTGTCTCCCTCTTGTGTGGTGTGTCTCCCTCTTGTGTAGTGTGTCTCCCTCTTGTGTGGTGTGTCTCCCCTTGTGTGGTGTGTCTCCCTCTTGTGTGGTGTGTCTCCCTCTTGTGTGGTGTGTCTCCCTCTTGTGTGGTGTGTCTCCCTCTTGTGTGGTGTGTCTCCCTCTTGTGTAGTGTGTCTCCCTCTTGTGTGGTGTGTCTCCCTCTTGTGTAGTGTGTCTCCCTCTTGTGTGGTGTGTCTCCCCTTGTGTAGTGTGTCTCCCTCTTGTGTGGTGTGTCTCCCTTTTGTGTGGTGTGTCTCCCTCTTGTGTGGTGTGTCTCCCTCTTGTGTGGTGTGTCTCCCTCTTGTGTGGTGTGTCTCCCTCTTGTGTGGTGTGTCTCCCCTTGTTTGGTGTGTCTCCCCTTGTGTGGTGTGTCTCCCCTTGTGTAGTGTGTCTCCCTCTTGTGTGGTGTGTCTCCCTCTTGTGTAGTGTCTCCCTCTTGTGTGGTGTGTCAACCTCTTGTGTGGTGTGTCTCCCTCTTGTGTGGTGTGTCTCCCTCTTGTGTAGTGTCTCCCTCTTGTGTAGTGTCTCCCTCTTGTGTAGTGTGTCTCCCTCTTGTGTGGTGTGTCTCCCTCTCGTGTAGTGTCTCCCTCTTGTGTAGTGTCTCCCTCTTGTCTGGTGTGTCTCCCTCTTGTGTGGTGTGTCTCCCCTTGTGTTGTGTGTCTCCCTCTTGTGTAGTGTGTCTCCCTCTTGTGTGGTGTGTCTCCCTCTTGTGTGGTGTGTCTCCCTCTTGTGTAGTGTGTCTCCCCTCTTGTGTGGTGTGTCTCCCTCGTGTGTGGTGTGTCTCCCCTTGTGTTGTGTGTCTCCCTCTTGTGTAGTGTGTCTCCCTCTTGTGTGGTGTGTCTCCCTCTTGTGTGGTGTGTCTCCCCTTGTGTGGTGTGTCTCCCTCTTGTGTGGTGTGTCTCCCCTTGTGTTGTGTGTCTCCCCTTGTGTGGTGTGTCTCCCTCTTGTGTGGTGTGTCTCCCTCTTGTGTAGTGTGTCTCCCTCTTGTGTGGTGTGTCTCCCCTTGTGTGGTGTGTCTCCCTCTTGTGTGGTGTGTCTCCCTCTTGTGTGGTGTGTCTCCCTCTTGTGTGGTGTGTCTCCCTCTTGTGTGGTGTGTCTCCCTCTTGTGTAGTGTGTCTCCCTCTTGTGTGGTGTGTCTCCCTCTTGTGTAGTGTGTCTCCCTCTTGTGTGGTGTGTCTCCCCTTGTGTAGTGTGTCTCCCTCTTGTGTGGTGTGTCTCCCTTTTGTGTGGTGTGTCTCCCTCTTGTGTGGTGTGTCTCCCTCTTGTGTGGTGTGTCTCCCTCTTGTGTGGTGTGTCTCCCTCTTGTGTGGTGTGTCTCCCCTTGTTTGGTGTGTCTCCCCTTGTGTGGTGTGTCTCCCCTTGTGTAGTGTGTCTCCCTCTTGTGTGGTGTGTCTCCCTCTTGTGTAGTGTCTCCCTCTTGTGTGGTGTGTCAACCTCTTGTGTGGTGTGTCTCCCTCTTGTGTGGTGTGTCTCCCTCTTGTGTAGTGTCTCCCTCTTGTGTAGTGTCTCCCTCTTGTGTAGTGTGTCTCCCTCTTGTGTGGTGTGTCTCCCTCTCGTGTAGTGTCTCCCTCTTGTGTAGTGTCTCCCTCTTGTCTGGTGTGTCTCCCTCTTGTGTAGTGTGTCTCCCTCTTGTGTGGTGTGTCTCCCTCTTTATGGTGTGTCTCCCTCTTGTGTAGTGTCTCCCTCTTGTGTAGTGAGTCTCCCTCTTGTGTAGTGTCTCCCTCTTGTGTGGTGTGTCAACCTCTTGTGTGGTGTGTCTCCCTCTTGTGTAGTGTCTCCCTCTTGTGTGGTGTGTCTCCCTCTCGTGTAGTGTCTCCCTCTTGTGTAGTGTCTCCCTCTTGTCTGGTGTGTCTCCCTCTTGTGTAGTGTGTCTCCCTCTTGTGTGGTGTGTCTCCCTCTTTATGGTGTATCTCCCTCTTGTGTAGTGTCTCCCTCTTGTGTAGTGAGTCTCCCTCTTGTGTAGTGTCTCCCTCTTGTGTGGTGTGTCAACCTCTTGTGTGGTGTGTCTCCCTCTTGTGTGGTGTGTCTCCCTCTTGTGTAGTGTCTCCCTCTTGTGTGGTGTGTCTCCCTCTCGTGTAGTGTCTCCCTCTTGTGTAGTGTGTCTCCCTCTTGTGTGGTGTGTCTCCCTCTTGTGTGGTGTGTCAACCTCTTGTGTGGTGTGTCTCCCTCTTGTGTGGTGTTTCTCCCCTTGTGTGGTGTGTCTCCCTCTTGTGTAGTGTGTCTCCCTCTTGTGTGGTGTGTCTCCCCTTGTGTTGTGTGTCTCCCTCTTGTGTAGTGTGTCTCCCTCTTGTGTAGTGTGTCTCCCTCTTGTGTGGTGTGTCAACCTCTTGTGTGGTGTGTCTCCCTCTTGTGTAGTGTGTCTCCCTCTTGTGTGGTGTGTCTCCCTCGTGTGTGGTGTGTCTCCCCTTGTGTTGTGTGTCTCCCTCTTGTGTAGTGTGTCTCCCTCTTGTGTGGTGTGTCTCCCTCTTGTGTGGTGTGTCTCCCCTTGTGTGGTGTGTCTCCCTCTTGTGTGGTGTGTCTCCCCTTGTGTTGTGTGTCTCCCCTTGTGTGGTGTGTCTCCCTCTTGTGTGGTGTGTCTCCCTCTTGTGTAGTGTGTCTCCCTCTTGTGTGGTGTGTCTCCCCTTGTGTGGTGTGTCTCCCTCTTGTGTGGTGTGTCTCCCTCTTGTGTGGTGTGTCTCCCTCTTGTGTGGTGTGTCTCCCTCTTGTGTGGTGTGTCTCCCTCTTGTGTAGTGTGTCTCCCTCTTGTGTGGTGTGTCTCCCTCTTGTGTAGTGTGTCTCCCTCTTGTGTGGTGTGTCTCCCCTTGTGTAGTGTGTCTCCCTCTTGTGTGGTGTGTCTCCCTTTTGTGTGGTGTGTCTCCCTCTTGTGTGGTGTGTCTCCCTCTTGTGTGGTGTGTCTCCCTCTTGTGTGGTGTGTCTCCCTCTTGTGTGGTGTGTCTCCCCTTGTTTGGTGTGTCTCCCCTTGTGTGGTGTGTCTCCCCTTGTGTAGTGTGTCTCCCTCTTGTGTGGTGTGTCTCCCTCTTGTGTAGTGTCTCCCTCTTGTGTGGTGTGTCAACCTCTTGTGTGGTGTGTCTCCCTCTTGTGTGGTGTGTCTCCCTCTTGTGTAGTGTCTCCCTCTTGTGTAGTGTCTCCCTCTTGTGTAGTGTGTCTCCCTCTTGTGTGGTGTGTCTCCCTCTCGTGTAGTGTCTCCCTCTTGTGTAGTGTCTCCCTCTTGTCTGGTGTGTCTCCCTCTTGTGTGGTGTGTCTCCCCTTGTGTTGTGTGTCTCCCTCTTGTGTAGTGTGTCTCCCTCTTGTGTGGTGTGTCTCCCTCTTGTGTGGTGTGTCTCCCTCTTGTGTAGTGTGTCTCCCTCTTGTGTGGTGTGTCTCCCTCGTGTGTGGTGTGTCTCCCCTTGTGTTGTGTGTCTCCCTCTTGTGTAGTGTGTCTCCCTCTTGTGTGGTGTGTCTCCCTCTTGTGTGGTGTGTCTCCCCTTGTGTGGTGTGTCTCCCTCTTGTGTGGTGTGTCTCCCCTTGTGTTGTGTGTCTCCCCTTGTGTGGTGTGTCTCCCTCTTGTGTGGTGTGTCTCCCTCTTGTGTAGTGTGTCTCCCTCTTGTGTGGTGTGTCTCCCCTTGTGTGGTGTGTCTCCCTCTTGTGTGGTGTGTCTCCCTCTTGTGTGGTGTGTCTCCCTCTTGTGTGGTGTGTCTCCCTCTTGTGTGGTGTGTCTCCCTCTTGTGTAGTGTGTCTCCCTCTTGTGTGGTGTGTCTCCCTCTTGTGTAGTGTGTCTCCCTCTTGTGTGGTGTGTCTCCCCTTGTGTAGTGTGTCTCCCTCTTGTGTGGTGTGTCTCCCTTTTGTGTGGTGTGTCTCCCTCTTGTGTGGTGTGTCTCCCTCTTGTGTGGTGTGTCTCCCTCTTGTGTGGTGTGTCTCCCTCTTGTGTGGTGTGTCTCCCCTTGTTTGGTGTGTCTCCCCTTGTGTGGTGTGTCTCCCCTTGTGTAGTGTGTCTCCCTCTTGTGTGGTGTGTCTCCCTCTTGTGTAGTGTCTCCCTCTTGTGTGGTGTGTCAACCTCTTGTGTGGTGTGTCTCCCTCTTGTGTGGTGTGTCTCCCTCTTGTGTAGTGTCTCCCTCTTGTGTAGTGTCTCCCTCTTGTGTAGTGTGTCTCCCTCTTGTGTGGTGTGTCTCCCTCTCGTGTAGTGTCTCCCTCTTGTGTAGTGTCTCCCTCTTGTCTGGTGTGTCTCCCTCTTGTGTAGTGTGTCTCCCTCTTGTGTGGTGTGTCTCCCTCTTTATGGTGTGTCTCCCTCTTGTGTAGTGTCTCCCTCTTGTGTAGTGAGTCTCCCTCTTGTGTAGTGTCTCCCTCTTGTGTGGTGTGTCAACCTCTTGTGTGGTGTGTCTCCCTCTTGTGTAGTGTCTCCCTCTTGTGTGGTGTGTCTCCCTCTCGTGTAGTGTCTCCCTCTTGTGTAGTGTCTCCCTCTTGTCTGGTGTGTCTCCCTCTTGTGTAGTGTGTCTCCCTCTTGTGTGGTGTGTCTCCCTCTTTATGGTGTATCTCCCTCTTGTGTAGTGTCTCCCTCTTGTGTAGTGAGTCTCCCTCTTGTGTAGTGTCTCCCTCTTGTGTGGTGTGTCAACCTCTTGTGTGGTGTGTCTCCCTCTTGTGTGGTGTGTCTCCCTCTTGTGTAGTGTCTCCCTCTTGTGTGGTGTGTCTCCCTCTCGTGTAGTGTCTCCCTCTTGTGTAGTGTGTCTCCCTCTTGTGTGGTGTGTCTCCCTCTTGTGTGGTGTGTCAACCTCTTGTGTGGTGTGTCTCCCTCTTGTGTGGTGTTTCTCCCCTTGTGTGGTGTGTCTCCCTCTTGTGTAGTGTGTCTCCCTCTTGTGTGGTGTGTCTCCCCTTGTGTTGTGTGTCTCCCTCTTGTGTAGTGTGTCTCCCTCTTGTGTAGTGTGTCTCCCTCTTGTGTGGTGTGTCTCCCTCTTGTGTAGTGTGTCTCCCCTTGTGTGGTGTGTCTCCCCTTGTGTTGTGTGTCTCCCTCTTGTGTAGTGTGTCTCCCTCTTGTGTAGTGTGTCTCCCTCTTGTGTGGTGTGTCTCCCTCTTGTGTAGTGTGTCTCCCTCTTGTGTGGTGTGTCTCCCTCTTGTGTGGTGTGTCTCCCCTTGTGTTGTGTGTCTCCCTCTTGTGTAGTGTGTCTCCCTCTTGTGTAGTGTGTCTCCCTCTTGTGTGGTGTGTCTCCCTCTTGTGTGGTGTGTCTCCCCTTGTGTTGTGTGTCTCCCTCTTGTGTAGTGTGTCTCCCTCTTGTGTGGTGTGTCTCCCTCTTGTGTGGTGTGTCTCCCTCTTGTGTGGTGTGTCTCCCTCTTGCGTGGTGTGTCTCCCTCTTGTGTGGTGTGTCTCCCTCTTGTGTAGTGTGTCTCCCTCTTGTGTGGTGTGTCTCCCTCTTGTGTAGTGTGTCTCCCTCTTGTGTGGTGTGTCTCCCCTTGTGTAGTGTGTCTCCCTCTTGTGTGGTGTGTCTCCCTTTTGTGTGGTGTGTCTCCCTCTTGTGTGGTGTGTCTCCCTCTTGTGTGGTGTGTCTTCCTCTTGTGTGGTGTGTCTCCCCTTGTGTGGTGTGTCTCCCCTTGTGTGGTGTGTCTCCCCTTGTGTAGTGTGTCTCCCCTTGTGTGGTGTGTCTCCCCTTGTGTGGTGTGTCTCCCTCTTGTGTGGTGTGTCTCCCTCTTGTGTGGTGTGTCTCCCTCTTGTGTGGTGTGTCTCCCTCTTGTGTAGTGTGTCTCCCTCTTGTGTGGTGTGTCTCCCTCTTGTGTAGTGTGTCTCCCTCTTGTGTGGTGTGTCTCCCCTTGTGTAGTGTGTCTCCCTCTTGTGTGGTGTGTCTCCCTTTTGTGTGGTGTGTCTCCCTCTTGTGTGGTGTGTCTCCCTCTTGTGTAGTGTGTCTCCCTCTTGTGTAGTGTGTCTCCCTCTTGTGTGGTGTGTCTCCCTCTTGTGTAGTGTGTCTCCCTCTTGTGTGGTGTGTCTCCCTCTTGTGTGGTGTGTCTCCCCTTGTGTTGTGTGTCTCCCTCTTGTGTAGTGTGTCTCCCTCTTGTGTAGTGTGTCTCCCTCTTGTGTGGTGTGTCTCCCTCTTGTGTGGTGTGTCTCCCCTTGTGTTGTGTGTCTCCCTCTTGTGTAGTGTGTCTCCCTCTTGTGTGGTGTGTCTCCCTCTTGTGTGGTGTGTCTCCCTCTTGTGTAGTGTGTCTCCCTCTTGTGTGGTGTGTCTCCCTCGTGTGTGGTGTGTCTCCCCTTGTGTTGTGTGTCTCCCTCTTGTGTAGTGTGTCTCCCTCTTGTGTGGTGTGTCTCCCTCTTGTGTGGTGTGTCTCCCCTTGTGTGGTGTGTCTCCCTCTTGTGTGGTGTGTCTCCCCTTGTGTTGTGTGTCTCCCCTTGTGTGGTGTGTCTCCCTCTTGTGTGGTGTGTCTCCCTCTTGTGTGGTGTGTCTCCCTCTTGTGTGGTGTGTCTCCCCTTGTGTGGTGTGTCTCCCTCTTGTGTGGTGTGTCTCCCTCTTGTGTGGTGTGTCTCCCTCTTGTGTGGTGTGTCTCCCTCTTGTGTGGTGTGTCTCCCTCTTGTGTAGTGTGTCTCCCTCTTGTGTGGTGTGTCTCCCTCTTGTGTAGTGTGTCTCCCTCTTGTGTGGTGTGTCCTCCCCTTGTGTAGTGTGTCTCCCTCTTGTGTGGTGTGTCTCCCTTTTGTGTGGTGTGTCTCCCTCTTGTGTGGTGTGTCTCCCTCTTGTGTGGTGTGTCTCCCTCTTGTGTGGTGTGTCTCCCTCTTGTGTGGTGTGTCTCCCCTTGTTTGGTGTGTCTCCCCTTGTGTGGTGTGTCTCCCCTTGTGTAGTGTGTCTCCCCTTGTGTGTGTGTCTCCCCTTGTGTGGTGTGTCTCCCCTTGTGTAGTGTGTCTCCCCTTGTGTGGTGTGTCTCCCCTTGTGTGGTGTGTCTCCCTCTTGTGTGGTGTGTCTCCCTCTTGTGTGGTGTGTCTCCCTCTTGTGTATTGTGTCTCCCTCTTGTGTGGTGTGTCTCCCTCTTGTGTGGTGTGTCTCCCTCTTGTGTAGTGTGTCTCCCCTTGTGTGGTGTGTCTCCCCTTGTGTTGTGTGTCTCCCCTTGTGTGGTGTGTCTCCCCTTGTGTAGTGTGTCTCCCCTTGTTTGGTGTGTCTCCCTCTTGTGTGGTGTGTCTCCCCTTTTGTAGTGTGTCTTTTCTTGTTTGGTGTGTCTCCCTCTTGTGTGGTGTGTCTCCCCTTGTGTAGTGTGTCTCCCCTTGTTTGGTGTGTCTCCCTCTTGTGTGATGACTCCTGGGCGTCATTTTTTATCTGAATTCAGGCCCTCTGCCCCTATATACAGTTTACAATTATGAATGTTTTTACTGAAAGTATGCCAATTACTAAAAACGGCGATGGGTCATATTTTACGCAACCCCTTCCCCCTGTAGTTTTCAAAATATCTGAAATATCGAAAATTTGACACCTGGTCGTCATTTTTGAACAATTCTGGCCCTCTACTCCTATTTGTAGTTTCCAATTACGAATTTTTATATCGAAAATATGGCAAATACTAAAATCAGCGATGGGTGTTATTTCCCCCCTCCCCTCCCCTGCAGTTTTCAAAATATCTGAAATATCGGAAATTTGACTCCTGGACGTCATTTTTGAGCCGAATTATGACTCTCTGCACTGATTTGTAGTTTTCAATTACGAGTTTTTATACAGAAAATATGCCAATTACTGAGAACGACGATGGTCATATTTTGCCCGCGCCCCAGCAAACACAGAACGTTTGTGGGCGTGTTTAAATGGTGCCACAAAGGTAATACTGTAACTTTTGACATAAATACGTATTTCTGACGTCCATAAAACCATTAGACATAACTAAAAACATATATTTTTGAGACACAGTTTTTTAAGATTTATGTAAAAATTTAAAAATAATAGTGAATGCTATGGAATTATAATGTTTTTATGATTTACATTTAAGAATAAATAATTATCAGTCAACATTTTGTTTTTTAGTTTATGTAAACCTATCTAATTTACGTTCCTAAAACATAAATATAACTTTTATATGACGTCAATATAACGTTATTTACACGACATCATTACGTTATTATGATGTTATATTAACGTATAATTCCTGTATGAAAACTTGTGGAATTTTATCATAAACAATAATCTCAACAAAATTCACATATTTCTCAGAGGTGATTTCAATATTGATCTAGGGCTACAAAATAACCCTCAAGTAGACTATTTCCTCAACAGCATGAATTCCTTTATGCTCATCCCCGCAATCACCAGGCCCACCCGATTCACTCGAACATCTGCGACTACCCTGGATCACTGATGGACCAACATAACAGCTCCTCTTACATCAAGTATAATCACTGACAGAACAACTGACCACTATCCTACCTTCCTTGTAGCGAACATGGCCATAACACCACCAGGTAACAAGTAAATTACCATTAGGTTACAAAGTGAAGCGGCAATAGGCAATCTCACAAATGCTCTCCACAATGTAAACTGGGAATCAGAATTTATCAATACACAGGATAATAATTCGTTAACTAGCCTCTTCCTTTCCAAAATTCTAAGCCTTTACAATACTTATTGTCCTCTCCTCACCAAGCAAGTAACTGGCAAAAGGTTAAATAATCCCTGGCTCACTAATGGCATACTTAAAGCAATCGACAAG
This sequence comes from Procambarus clarkii, assembly GCF_040958095.1. Classification (NCBI taxonomy): domain Eukaryota; kingdom Metazoa; phylum Arthropoda; class Malacostraca; order Decapoda; family Cambaridae; genus Procambarus; species Procambarus clarkii. The sequence continues at coordinate 34,945,635 of NC_091173.1, forward strand.
AAACATGAATATGAAAAAAACTTAGGATTGGTCTAGTTGCAAAAGGAGTAGTTAAGAGGTACTCATCAGTGCTTACCAGTATAATAAGAAGAGCAAAGCGTTCCTATTACGAGAATAGATTCAAAGAAGCAAAAGGCAACATGGAGAGCCATCTCTATCATCCTAGGAGCTAAACAACATTCACATAATAAAATAAAAATCTCCAAGGATGGTTATACACCTGCAACAGATCTTGAAACAGCAACTGAATTTAATAGCTTCTTTTCATCGATTGGTGCTAACCTTACCCGAAAAATCCCAGAGACTCAGACACATGTTACCACATATCTTTCACGCAACTATCCAAACTCTCTTCTCCTCTCTCCCGTCAGCCCTACAGATGTTGTGTCCATCATTCACTCGTTAAAAACCAAAGCTGGGAACAGCAGTGAAATACCATCGATGGTATACAGGAGTGCCTCCCATGCCCTTGCACTACCCATAGCATTGCTGTTCTATAAATCCCTAGAGTGTCATACTTCCTTCATATCCTTAAAAAGCAAGAGTAACGCCAGTTCATAAAGGAGGTAACACGGCAGACATAAATAATTACAGACCCATATCGAATCTACCTATATTATCAAAAATATTTAAAAACAAAATTACAAACATCTCTACTCATATCTTGTAAAATTCAATATACTAAGTTCCTGTCAGTTTGGCTTCCGCTTCCAAAAGAGTACCAGTGATGCTATTGTTAGTCTGCTTGACTTAATCTTCTCAGCCCTTGACAAAAGTGAGTTTCCGATTGGACTCTTCATCGATCTGAGAAAGGCCTTTGATACTGTTAACCATAACTACCTCTTACTTAAACTCCACCATTATGGAATCCGAGGCCTTGCCCTGAACTATATCCGATCCTATCTTAGTGACTGACACCAATATGTAGCCATCAATGACGTAACCTCTCCTACTCTACCACTAACAGTAGGGGTGCCACAGGGCAGCATCCTAGGACCCCTCCTGTTTCTTATATACATCAATGATCTCCCTAATGTCTCTAACATACTTAAACCTTTATTGTTTGGTGATGATACTACTCCTCTACTCTGACCCCAACCCACTCATGTTAAATAATGTTGTAAACAATTAATTTAAAAAAGTCTACTTGTGGTTGTCAACCAACAAACTCACACTAAACATAGAAAAGACCTACGTTATCTTATTTGGAAACAAATCAACAAATGCAATTCAGCTTCAGATAGATAATGTAAACATTAGCAATAAAAATGATGGAAAGTTTCTTGGCCTGTACTTAGACAAGAGACTCAACTTCAGCACACATAACTAAAAAGGTTTCTAAAACAGTTGGTATACTCTCTAAGATCAGATATTATGTACCCTACTCTGCTCTCCTCTCATTCTATTATGCACTTATCTATCCCTATCTTTCTTATAGTGTCTGTGCTTGGGGTTCAACCTCTGCAAACTACCTCAAGCCCATCATCATCCAGCAAAAATCTGCTATCAGGACAATAACTAACTCTGCCTTCAGACAACACACAGCTCTCTTGTTCAAATCCCTAAACATGCTAAACATAAATTCACTCCATACATTCTCCTGTGTAAATTACGTTTATAAAACCCTTTTTCTCAGTGCAAACCCTGTTCTGAAACTCTTCCTGGACAGATGTAATGGAACATATGCCCACCACACCAGACATAAATATCTCTTTGATATCCCCAGAGTCAAACTTAATCTATGTAAACACTGTATGTAAATAAAGGGACCTAGTCTATGGAACTCACTCCCTAATGATTTAAAAAGCTGTCCAACTTTTGCCTTAGTCAAAAATAAAACCAAAAAGTACCTAATTTCATCTTCATAGTTTTCTACCATGGGCTTTATCTTCTCTCTGTATCTAGTGCTACTCAATCCCGCAATATTTGTACCTAAGCCATATTACTTTAACATTGTAATCTTAGATATCATCTGATATCATGGTTGTTGTATTGAGTGCATTTTCTACTGCATTATTCCTTGAAACATTTCCTCAAAATGATCCTCATATTGTGCTTCAGTGAACCAATGTATAACCCTGAAATGTTATCCTCATGTACCTAGTAATCCTTGTTTCTTTATTGTGTATTGTTATTATTGTCTATTATTCTGATCTGCTTTTGTGTCAAAATTTCTTCTAACTATCTTTATACATTTTTGTTGATTTTACTGTAATTTTTCTACTTAATATTATCTGTACCTGAAAAGAAAAGCTGTAAAATACCTGATAACATTTTTTTTTAATTTTACTGTTAATTTATCAAATAAAATTCTATTAGTTTAAGGACTTAACCGAAACGCTATGCGTGCTAGTGGCTCTACAAGAATGTTAATTGAACTTATTTTCTATATTCTCTATGAACCCCCAATGTAACTTCTTGTATATAAATAAATAAAAATAAAATAATAAAAAAAACTATTAATGGTGGGTTCAAACGACGAGGGAGTAATGTGCAAAGCTTCCCTCACCTGTGACGTCAGAGTGTCGTCTGACGCCAATATCAACACAGCGGCCATTTTGTCGTCAGTGCAGTCACGGCGAGGACAAACCCTTCATCCAAACTACACCTACTATCAAGAAGATTTTGTGCTCCACCGATAGCATTATCATAAGTAAACACTTATATTTTATATTTTATTATTAGATTCTATTTTTCTATAATAAAGGTCCAAAGGGGTGTTCAGTAAGGAACAAGGGTACTGTGTGGGGAGGTGAGGATGTGATACTGGTGTCTGTGGGGGGTGAGGGCTGGTACTGGTGTTTGTGGGGGGTGAGGGCTGGTACTGGTGTCTGTGGGGGGTGAGGGCTGGTACTGGTGTTTGTGGGGGGTGAGGGCTGGTACTGGTGTCTGTGGGGGGTGAGGGCTGGTACTGGTGTCTGTGGGGGGTGAGGGCTGGTACTGGTGTTTGTGGGGGGTGAGGGCTGGTACTGGTGTCTGTGGGGGGTGAGGGCTGGTACTGGTGTTTGTGGGGGGTGAGGGCTGGTACTGGTGTCTGTGGGGGGTGAGGGCTGGTACTGGTGTCTGTGGGGGGTGAGGGCTGGTACTGGTGTTTGTGGGGGGTGAGGGCTGGTACTGGTGTTTGTGGGGGGTGAGGGCTGGTACTGGTGTTTGTGGGGAGGTGAGGGCTGGTACTGGTGTCTGTGGGGGGTGAGGGCTGGTACTGGTGTCTGTGGGGGGTGAGGGCTGGTACTGGTGTTTGTGGGGAGGTGAGGGCTGGTACTGGTGTTTGTGGGGAGGTGAGGGCTGGTACTGGTGTCTGTGGGGGGTGAGGGCTGGTACTGGTGTCTGTGGGGGGTGAGGGTTGGTACTGGTGTCTGTGGGGGGTGAGGGCTGGTACTGGTGTTTGTGGGGAGGTGAGGGCTGGTACTGGTGTTTGTGGGGAGGTGAGGGCTGGTACTGGTGTTTGTGGGGAGGTGAGGGCTGGTACTGGTGTCTGTGGGGGGTGAGGGCTGGTACTGGTGTTTGTGGGGAGGTGAGGGCTGGTACTGGTGTTTGTGGGGAGGTGAGGGCTGGTACTGGTGTTTGTGGGGGGTGAGGGCTGGTACTGGTGTCTGTGGGGGGTGAGGGCTGGTACTGGTGTCTGTGGGGGGTGAGGGCTGGTACTGGTGTTTGTGGGGAGGTGAGGGCTGGTACTGGTGTTTGTGGGGAGGTGAGGGCTGGTACTGGTGTCTGTGGGGGTGAGGGCTGGTACTGGTGTTTGTGGGGGTGAGGGCTGGTACTGGTGTTTGTGGGGAGGTGAGGGCTGGTACTGGTGTTTGTGGGGAGGTGAGGGCTGGTACTGGTGTCTGTGGGGGGTGAGGGCTGGTACTGGTGTCTGTGGGGGGTGAGGGCTGGTACTGGTGTCTGTGGGGGTGAGGGCTGGTACTGGTGTCTGTGGGGGTGAGGGCTGGTACTGGTGTCTGTGGGGGGTGAGGGCTGGTACTGGTGTCTGTGGGGGTGAGGGCTGGTACTGGTGTATGTGGGGGTGAGGGCTGGTACTGCTGTCTGCGGGGTGTGAGGGCTGGTACTGGTGTCTGTGGGGGTGAGGGCTGGTACTGGTGTCTGTTTGGTGTGAGGGCTGGTACTGGTGTCTGTGGGGTGTGAGGGCTGGTACTGGTGTCTGTGGGGGGTGAGGGCTGGTACTGGTGTCTGTGGGGGTGAGGGCTGGTACTGGTGTCTGTGGGGGTGATGGCTGGTAAAGGTGTCTGTGGGGTGTGAGGGCTGGTACTGGTGTCTGTGGGGGTGAGGGCTGGTACTGGTGTCTGTGGGGGTGAGGGCTGGTACTGGTGTCTGTGGGGGTGAGGGCTGGTACTGGTGTCTGTGGGGGTGAGGGCTGGTACTGGTGTCTGTGGGGGTGAGGGCTGGTACTGGTGTCTGTGTCGGGTGAGGGCTGGTACTGGTGTCTGTGGGGTGAGGGCTGGTACTGGTGTCTGTGGGGGTGAGGGCTGGTACTGCTGTCTGTGGGGGTGAGGGCTGGTACTGGTGTCTGTGGGGGTGAGGGCTGGTACAGGTGTCTGTGGGGTGTGAGGGCTGGTACTGGTGTCTGTTGGTGTGAGGGCTGGTACTGGTGTCCGTGGGGTGTGAGGGCTGGTACAGGTGTCTGTGGGGGTGAGGGCTGGTACTGCTGTCTGTGGGGGTGAGGGCTGGTACTGGTGTCTGTGGGGTGTGAGGGCTGGTACTGGTGTCTGTGGGGGTGAGGGCTGGTACTGGTGTCTGTGGGGGTGAGGGCTGGTACTGGTGTCTGTGGGGGTGAGGGCTGGTACTGTTGTCTGTGGGGGTGAGGGCTGGTACTGTTGTCTGTGGGGGTGAGGGCTGGTACAGGTGTCTGTGGGGTGTGAGGGCTGGTACTGGTGTCTGTGGGGTGTGAGGGCTGGTACTGGTGTCTGTGGGGTGTGAGGGCTGGTACTGGTGTCTGTGGGGATGAGGGCTGGTACAGGTGTCTGTGGGGGGGTGAGGGCTAGTACTGGTATCTGTGGTGGGGTGAGGGCAGGTAGTGGTGTCTGTGGGGTGTGAGGGTTGGTACTGGTGTCTGTGGGAGGTGAGGGCTGGTACTGGTGTCTGTGGGGGTGAGGGCTGGTACAGGTGTCTGTGGGGGGGGGGTGAGGGCTCGTACAGGTGTCTGTGGGGGGGTGAGGGCTGGTACTGGTGTCTGTGGGAGGGTGAGGGCTGGTAGTGGTGTCTGTGGGGGGTGAGGGCTGGTAGTGGTGTCTGTGGGGTGTGAGGGTTGGTACTGGTGTCTGTGGGGGTGAGGGCTGGTACTGGTGTCTGTGGGGGGTGAGGGCTGGTAGTGGTGTCTGTGGGGGGTGAGGGCTGGTACAGGTGTCTGTGGGGGGGGGTGAGGGCTGGTACTGGTGCCTGTGGGGGGTGAGGGCTGGTAGTGGTGTCTGTGGGGGTGAGGACTGGTACTGGTGTCTGTGGGGGTGAGGGCTGGTACTGGTGTCCGTGGGGGTGAGGGCTGGTACTGCTGTCTGTGGGGGTGAGGGCTGGTACTGGTGTCTGTGGGGGTGAGGGCTGGTACTGGTGTCTGTGGGGGTGAGGGCTGGTACAGGTGTCTGTGGGGTGTGAGGGCTGGTACTGGTGTCTGTGGGGTGTGAGGGCTGGTACTGGTGTCTGTGGGGTGTGAGGGCTGGTACTGGTATCTGTGGGGGTGAGGGCTGGTACAGGTGTCTGTGGGGTGTGAGGGCTGGTACTGGTGTCTGTGGGGTGTAAGGGCTGGTACTGGTGTCTGTGGGGTGTGAGGGCTGGTACTGGTGTCTGTGGGGGTGAGGGCTGGTACTGGTGTCTGTGGGGTGTGAGGGCTGGTAGTGGTGTCTGTGGGGGTGAGGGCTGGTACCGGTGTCTGTGGGGTGTAAGGGCTGGTACTAGTGTCTGTGGGGTGTGAGGGCTGGTACTGGTGTCTGTGGGGGTGAGGGCTGGTACTGGTGTCTGTGGGGTGTGAGGGCTGGTAGTGGTGTCTCTGGGGGTGAGGGCTGGTACCGGTGTCTGTGGGGGTGAGGGCTGGTACTGGTGTCTGTGGGGGGTGAGGGCTGGTAGTGGTGTCTGTGGGGGTGAGGGCTGGTACTGGTGTCTGTGGGGGGTGAGGGCTGGTACCAGTGTCTGTGGGGGGTGAGGGCTGGTACCGGTGTCTGTGGGAGGTGAGGGCTGGTACTGGTGTCTGTGGGGGGTGAGGGCTGGTAGTGGTGTCTGTGGGGTGTGAGGGTTGGTACTGGTGTCTGTGGGGGTGAGGGCTGGTACAGGTGTCTGTGGGGGGGTGAGGGCTGGTACTGGTGTCTGTGGGGGGTGAGGGCTGGTAGTGGTGTCTGTGGGGGGTGAGGGCTGGTACTGCTGTCTGTGGGGTGAGGGCTGGTACTGGTGTCTGTGGGGGGTTAGGGCTAATACTACTGTCTGTGGGGGTGAGGGCTGGTACTGGTGTCTGTGGGGGGTGAGGGCTGGTACTGCTGTCTGTGGGGGGTAAGGGCTGGTACTGGTGTCTGTGGGGGTGAGGGCTGGTACTGCTGTCTTTGGGGGTGAGGGCTGGTACTGGTGTCTGTGGGGGTGAGGGCTGGTACTGGTGTCTGTGGGGGGTGAGGGCTGGTACTGCTGTCTGTGGGGGGTAAGGGCTGGTACTGGTGTCTGTGGGGGTGAGGGCTGGTACTGCTGTCTTTGGGGGTGAGGGCTGGTACTGGTGTCTGTGGGGGTGAGGGCTGGTACTGCTGTCTTTGGGGGTGAGGGCTGGTACTGGTGTCTGTGGGGGTGAGGGCTGGTACTGGTGTCTGTGGGGGTGAGGGCTGGTACTGCTGTCTGTGGGGGTGAGGGCTGGTACTGCTGTCTGTGGGGTTGAGGGCTGGTACTGGTGTCTGTGGGGGGTGAGGGCTGGTACCAGTGTCTGTGGGGGTGAGGGCTTGTACTGGTGTCTGTGGGGGTGAGGGCTGGTACTGGAGTCTGTGGGGGTGAGGGCTGGTACTGGAGTCTGTGGGGGTGAGGGCTGGTACCGGTGTCTGTGGGGGTGAGGGCTGGTACCGGTGTCTGTGGGGGTGAGGGCTGGTACCGGTGTCTGTGGGGGTGAGGGCTTGTACTGGTGTCTGTGGGGGTGAGGGCTTGTACTGGTGTCTGTGGGGGTGAGGGCTGGTACTGGTGTCTGTGTGGGGTGAGGGCTGGTACTGGAGTCTGTTGGGGTGAGGGCTGGTACTAGTGTCTGTGGGGGGTGAGGGCTGGTACTGGTGTGTGTGGGGGGTGAGGGCTGGTACTGGAGTCTGTGGGGGTGAGGGCTGGTACTGGTGTCTGTGGGGGATGGGGGCTGGTACCGGTGTCTGTGGGGGGTGAGGGCTGGTACCGGTGTCTGTGGGGGTGAGGGCTGGTACTGGTGTCTGTGGGGAGTGAGGGCTGGTACCGGTGTCTGTGGGGGATGAGGGCTGGTACCGGTGTCTGTGGGGTGTGAGGGCTGGTACTGGTGTCTGTGGGGGTGAGGGCTGGTACCGGTGTCTGTGGGGGATGAGGGCTGGTACTGGTGTCTGTGGGGAGAGTGAGGGCTGGTACTGCTGTCTGTGGGGAGAGTGAGGGCTGGTACTGGTGTCTGTGGGGGTGAGGGCTGGTACCGGTGTCTGTGGGGGGTGAGGGCTGGTACTGGTGTCTGTGGGGGTGAGGGCTGGTACTGGTGTCTGTGGGGGGGGGTGAGGGCGGGTACTGCTGTCTGTGGGGGTGAGGGCTGGTACTGGTGTCTGTGGGGAGTGAGGGCTGGTACTGCTGTCTGTGGGGAGAGTGAGGGCTGGTACTGGTGTCTGTGGGGAGGTGAGGGCTGGTACTGGTGTCTCTGGGGAGAGTGAGGGCTGGTACTGGTGTCTGTAGAGGTGAGGGCTGGTACTGGTGTCTGTGGAGGGGGGTGAGGGCTGGTACTGGTGTCTGTGGGAAGGTGAGGGCTGGTACTGGTGTCTGTGGGGAGGTGAGGGCTGGTACTAGTGTCTGCGGGGGGGGGGTGAGGGCTGGTACTGGTGTCTGTGGGGGTGAGGGCTGGTATTGGTGTCGGGGGGGGTGAGGGCTGGTACTGGTGTCAGTGGGGAGAGTGAGGGCTGGTACTGGTGTCTGTAGGGGTGAGGGCTGGTACTGGTGTCTGTGGGGGGTGAGGGCTGGTACTGGTGTCTGTGGGGAGAGTGAGGGCTGGTACTGGTGTCTGTAGAGGTGAGGGCTGGTACTGGTGTCTGTGGAGGGGGGTGAGGGCTGGTACTGGTGTCTGTGGGGAGGTGAGGGCTGGTACTGGTGTCTGTGGGGAGGTGAGGGCTGGTACTGCTGTCTGTGGGGAGAGTGAGGGCTGGTACTGGTGTCTGTGGGGAGGTGAGGGCTGGTACTGGTGTCTGTGGGGAGGTGAGGGCTGGTACTGCTGTCTGTGGGGAGAGTGAGGGCTGGTACTGGTGTCTGTGGGGAGGTGAGGGCTGGTACTGGTGTCTGTGGGGGGTGAGGGCTGGTACTGGTGTCTGTGGGGGGTAAGGGCTGGTACTGGTGTCTGTGGGGAGAGAGAGGGCTGGTACTGGTGTCTGTGGGGAGGTGAGGGCTGGTACTGGTGTCTGCGGGGGGTGAGGGCTGTTACTGGTGTCTGTGGGGAGAGTGAGGGCTGGTACTGGTGTCTGTGGGGGGGTGAGGGCTGGTACTGGTGTCTGCGCGGGGGGTGAGGGCTGATACTGGTGTCTGTGGGGGTGAGGGCTGGTATTGGTGTCTGTGGGAGGTGAGGGCTGGTACTGGTGTCTGTGGGGAGAGTGAGGGCTGGTACTGGTGTCTGTAGGGGGTGAGGGCTGGTACTGGTGTCTGTGGGGTGTGAGGGCTGGTACTGGTGTCTGTGTGGGGTGAGGGCTGGTACTGGTGTCTGTGTGGGGTGAGGGCTGGTACTGGTGTCTGTGTGGGGTGAGGGCTGGTACTGGTGTCTGTGTGGGGTGAGGGCTGGTACTGGTGTCTTTGGGGGGTGAGGGCTGGTACTGGTGCCTGTGGGGTGTGAGGGCTGGTACTGGTGTCTGTGGGGTGTGAGGGCTGGTACTGGTGTCTGTGGGGTGTGAGGGCTGGTACTGGTGTCTGTGGGGTGTGAGGGCTGGTACTGGTGTCTGTGTGGGGTGAGGGCTGGTACTGGTGTCTGTGGGGGGTGAGGGCTGGTACTGGTGTCTGTGGGGGGTGAGGGCTGTTACTGGTGTCTGTGGGGGGTGAGGGCTGGTACTGGTGTCTGTGGGGGGTGATGGCTGGTACTGGTGTCTGTGGGGGGTGAGGGCTGGTACTGGTGTCTGTGGGGGGTGAGGGCTGGTACTGGTGTCTGTGGGGGGTGAGGGCTGGTACTGGTGTCTGTGGGGGTGAGGGCTGGTACTGGTGTCTGTGGGGGGTGAGGGCTGGTACTGGTGTCTGTGGGGGTGAGAGCTGGTACTGGTGTCTGGGGGGGTGAGGGCTGGTACTGGTGTCGGTGGGGGTGAGGGCTGGTACTGGTGTCTGTGGGGGGTGAGGGCTGGTGCTGGTGTCTGTGGGGGGTGAGGGCTGGTACTGGTGTCTGTGTGGGGTGAGGGCTGGTACTGGTGTCTGTGGGGGGTGAGGGCTGGTACTGGTGTCTGTGGGGGGTGAGGGCTGGTACTGGTGTCTGTGGGGGGTGAGGGCTGGTACTGGTGTCTGTGGGGGGTGACGGCTGGTACTGGTGTCTGTGGGGGGTGAGGGCTGGTACTGGTGTCTGTGGGGTGTGAGGGATGGTACTGGTGTCTGTGGGGGGTGAGGGCTGGTACTGGTGTCTGTGGGGGGTGAGGGCTGGTACTGGTGTCTGTGGGGGGTGACGGCTGGTACTGGTGTCTGTGGGGGGTGAGGGCTGGTACTGGTGTCTGTGGGGGTGAGGGCTGGTACTGGTGTCTGTGGGGGGTGAGGGCTGGTACTGGTGTCTGTGGGGGGTGACGGCTGGTACTGGTGTCTGTGGGGGGTGAGGGCTGGTACTGGTGTCTGTGGGGGGTGAGGGCTGGTACTGGTGTCTGTGGGGGGTGAGGGCTGGTACTGGTAACATACTGGTTCTGGTGTCATATCATTATTCCTATCAACAACCGCTAGGTAATAAATTTATTATTATTAAGATACAACACACCTATTCATTCACCATAACTTTAACACTGCACATACTGTATATAAAAACAGCATAATATTTTAATCACAAGTATGGTTTCCTAATGGCTCCTTAAGACTTGTGTGCAAAGTACTTTCCCCAGTTGTAAGTTCCAAATCATGTGTGTCGTATTAAGCATCTCTTTAGAAAGCTGATTTATGTAATTTTCTAGTGTTCACTACTACTAGGTAATGAGAAATATGTTTCTCACTGATATATTATTAATTATATATAATTATTACATATGATTTTGATGCTGCAAACCGGAGATGGATAGCTGTGGAAGACATGTCTAATGTGGAAACTGAAAACGAAGCTTCATATATGAAGCAAAGAATGCCGAGAATAACAAATGTAAGCATTGAAACCCTAGTTCAGTAATTTAAAAAATGTTGTAACCTGAAAAATGTCATTCAATACTTTAAACAATTTAAATAATATCAGGCAATCAACACAACCCTCTCATGTTGGCTAACCCTCTCTCTCATGTTGGCTCACCCTCTCTTATGTTGGCTCACCCTCTCTCTCATGTTGGCACACCCCCTCTCTCATGTTGACTCACCCCCTCTCTCATGTTGGCTCACCCCCCTCTCTCATGTTGACTCACCCCCTCTCTCATGTTGGCTCACCCCCTCTCTCATGTTGGCTCCCCCCCTCTCTCATGTTGGCTCACACCCTCCCTCATGTTAGCTCACCCACTCTCTCATGTTGGCTCACCTCCTCTCTCATGTTGGCTCACCCTCTCTCTCATGTTGGCTCACCCCCTCTCTCATGTTGGCTAACCCTCTCTCATGTTGGCTCACCCTCTCTCTCATGTTGGCTCACCCTCTCTCTCATGTTGGCTCACCCTCTCTCTCATGTTGGCTCACCCCCTCTCTCATGTTTGCTCACCCTCTCTCTCATGTTGGCTCACCCCCTCTCTCATGTTGGCTAACCATCTCTCATGTTGGCTCACCCTCTCTCTCATGTTGGCTTACCCCCTCTCTCATGTTGGCTCACCCTCTCTCTCATGTTGGCTCACCCTCTCTCTCATGTTGGCTCACCCCCTCTCTCATGTTAGCTCACCCCCTCTCTCATGTTGGCTCACCCTCTCTCTCATGTTGGCTCACCCCCTCTCTCATGTTGGCTAACCCTCTCTCATGTTGGCTCACCCCCTCTCTCATGTTGGCTCACCCTCTCTCTCATGTTGGCTCACCCTCTCTCTCATGTTGGCTCACCCCCTCTCTCATGTTGGCTAACCCTCTCTCTCATGTTGGCTCACCCTCTCTCTCATGTTGGCTCACCCTCTCTCATGTTGGCTCATCCCCTCTCTCATGTTGGCTCACCCCCTCTCTCATGTTGACTAACCCTCTCTCATGTTGGCTAACCCTCTCTCATGTTGGTTTACCCTCTCTCATGTTGGCTAACCCTCTCTCATGTTGGCTAACCCTCTCTCATTTTGGCTCACTTCCTCTCACATGTTGGCTCACCCTCTCTCTCATGTTGACTCACCGCCTCTCTCATATTGGTTTACCCTCTCTCATGTTGGCTCACCCCCTCTCTCATGTTGGCTAAACCTCTCTCATGTTGGCTCACTTCCTCTCACATGTTGGCTCACCCTCTCTCTCATGTTGATTCACCCCCTCTCTCATGTTGGTTTACCCTCTCTCATGTTGGCTCACCCTCTCTCTTATGTTGACTTTCCCCCTCTCTAATGTTGGTTTACCCTCTCTCATGTTGGCTCACCTCCTCTCTCATGTTGGCTCACCCCCTCTCTCATGTTGGCTCACCCCCTCTCTCATGTTGGCTCACCCCCTCTCTCATGTTGGCTCACCCCCTCTCTCATGTTGGCTCACCCCCTCTCTCATGTTGGCTCACCCCCTCTCTCATGTTGGCTCACCCGGGGAGCCGGTCGGCCAAGCGGACAGCACGCTGGACTTGTGATCCTGTGGTCCTGGGTTCGATCCCAGGCGCCGGCGAGAAACAATGTGCAGAGTTTCTTTCACCCTATGCCCCTGTTACCTAGCAGTAAAATAGGTACCTGGGTGTTAGTCAGCTGTCACGGGCTGCTTCCTGGGGGTGGAGGCCTGGTCGAGGACCGGGCCGCGGGGACACTAAAAAGCACCGAAATCATCTCAAGATAACCTCAAGATAACCCTCTCTCATGTGGGCTCACCCTCTCTCATGTTGGCTCACTCCCTCTCTCATGTTGGCTAACCCTCTCTCATGTTGGTTTACCCTCTCTCATGTTGGCTCACAACCTCTCTCATGTTGGCTCACCCCCTCTCTCATGTTGACTCACCCCCTTTTTCATGTTGGCTCACCCCCTCTCTCATGTTGGCTCACCCTCTCTCATGTTGGCTCACCCTCTCTCTCATGTTGGCTCGCCCTCTCTCTCATGTTGGCTCACCCCCTCTCTCATGTTGGCTCGCCCTCTCTCATGTTGGCTCACCCTCTCTCTCATGTTGGCTCACCCCCTCTATCATGTTGGCTCACCCTCTCTCTCATGTTGGCTCACCCTCTCTCTCATGTTGGCTCACCCTCTCTCTCATGTTGGCTCACCCTCTCTCTCATGTTGGCTCACCCCTCTCTCTTGTTGGCTCACCCCCCTCTCTCATGTTGGCTCACCCTCTCTCATGTTGGCTCACCCTCTCTCATTTTGGCTCACCCCCTCTCTCATGTTGGCTCACCCCTCTCTCATGTTTGCTCACCCTCTCTCTCATGTTGGCTCACCCCCTCTCTCATGTTGGCTCACCCTCTCTCTCATGTTGGCTCACCCTCCCTCTCATGTTGGCTCACCCTCTCTCTCATGTTGGCTCACCCCCTCTCTCATGTTGGCTCACCCCCTCTCTCAGGTTGGCTCACCCTCTCTCTCTTGTTGGCTCACCCTCTCTCTCTTGTTGGCTCACCCTCTCTCTCATGTTGGCTCACCCCCTCTCTCATGTTGGCTTACCCCCTCTCTCATGTTGGCTCACCCTCTCTCTCATGTTGGCTCACCCCCTCTCTCATGTTGGCTCACCCCCTCTCTCATGTTGGCTCACCCTCTCTCTCATGTTGGCTCACCCTCTCTCTCATGTTGGCTCACCCCCTCTCTGATGTTGGTTCACCCTCTCTCTCATGTTGGCTCACCCCCTCTCTCATGTTGGCTCACCCTCTCTCTCATGTTGGCTCACCCTCTCTCTCATGTTGGCTCACCCCTTCCCTCATGTTGGCTCACCCTCTCTCTCATGTTGGCTCACCCCCTCTCTCATGTTGGCTCACCCTCTCTCTCATGTTGGCTCACCCCCTCTCTCATGTTGGCTCACCCCCTCTCTCATGTTGGCTCACCCTCTCTCTCATGTTGGCTCACCCTCTCTGTCATGTTGGCTCACTCCCCTCTCTCATGTTGGCTCACCCCCTCTCTCATGTTGGCTCACCCCCTCTCGCATGTTGGCTCACCCTCTCTCTCATGTTGGCTCACCCACTCTCTCATGTTGGCTCACCTTCTCTCTCATGTTGGCTCACCCCTCTCTCATGTTTGCTCACCCCCTCTCTCATGTTGGCTCACCCTCTCTCTCATGTTGGCTCACCCCCTCTCTCATGTTGGCTCACCCCCTCTCTCATGTTGGCTCACCCCCTCTCTCATGTTGGCTCGCCCCCTCTCTCATGTTGGCTCACCCCCTCTCTCATGTTGGCTCACCCCCTCTCTCATGTTGGCTTACCCCCTCTCTCATGTTGGCTCACCCTCTCTCTCAGGTTGGCTCACCCCCTCTCTCATGTTGGCTCACCCCCTCTCTCATGTTGGCTCACCCCCTCTCTCATGTTGGCTCACCCCCTTTCTCATGTTGGCTCACCCTCTCTCTCATGTTGGCTCACCCTCTCTCTCATGTTGGTTCACCCCCTCTCTCATGTTGGCTCACCCCCCTCTCTCATGTTGGCTCACCCCCTCTCTCATGTTGGCTCACCCCCTCTCTCATGTTGGCTCACCCTCTCTCTCATGTTGGCTCGCCCCTTCTCTCATGTTGGCTCACCCCCTCTCTCATGTTGGCTCGCCCCCTCTCTCATGTTGGCTCGCCCCCTCTCTCACGTTGGCTCAACCCCTCTCTCATGTTGGCTCACCCCCTCTCTCATGTTGGCTCACCCCCTCTCTCATGTTGGTTTACCCTCTCTCTCATGTTGGCTCGCCCCCTCTCTCATGTTGGCTCACCCTCTCTCTCATGTTGGCTCACCCTCTCTCTCATGTTGGCTCACCCCCTCTCTGATGTTGGTTCACCCTCTCTCTCATGTTGGCTCACCCCCTCTCTCATGTTGGCTCACCCTCTCTCTCATGTTGGCTCACCCTCTCTCTCATGTTGGCTCACCCCCTTCCCTCATGTTGGCTCACCCTCTCTCTCATGTTGGCTCACCCCCTCTCTCATGTTGGCTCACCCTCTCTCTCATGTTGGCTCACCCCCTCTCTCATGTTGGCTCACCCCCTCTCTCATGTTGGCTCACCCTCTCTCTCATGTTGGCTCACCCTCTCTGTCATGTTGGCTCACTCCCCGTTCTCATGTTGGCTCACCCCCTCTCTCATGTTGGCTCACCCCCTCTCGCATGTTGGCTCACCCTCTCTCTCATGTTGGCTCACCCCCTCTCTCATGTTGGCTCGCCCCTTCTCTCATGTTGGCTCACCCCCTCTCTCATGTTGGCTCGCCCCCTCTCTCATGTTGGCTCGCCCCCTCTCTCACGTTGGCTCACCCCCTCTCTCATGTTGGCTCACCCCCTCTCTCATGTTGGCTCACCCCCTCTCTCATGTTGGTTTACCCTCTCTCTCATGTTGGCTCGCCCCCTCTCTCATGTTGGCTCACCCTCTCTCTCATGTTGGCTCACCCCTCTCTCTCATGTTGGCTCACCCCCTCTCTGATGTTGGTTCACCCTCTCTCTCATGTTGGCTCACCCCCTCTCTCATGTTGGCTCACCCTCTCTCTCATGTTGGCTCACCCTCTCTCTCATGTTGGCTCACCCCCTTCCCTCATGTTGGCTCACCCTCTCTCTCATGTTGGCTCACCCCCTCTCTCATGTTGGCTCACCCTCTCTCTCATGTTGGCTCACCCCCTCTCTCATGTTGGCTCACCCCCTCTCTCATGTTGGCTCACCCTCTCTCTCATGTTGGCTCACCCTCTCTGTCATGTTGGCTCACTCCCCGTTCTCATGTTGGCTCACCCCCTCTCTCATGTTGGCTCACCCCCTATCGCATGTTGGCTCACCCTCTCTCTCATGTTGGCTCACCCACTCTCTCATGTTGGCTCACCCTCTCTCTCATGTTGGCTCACCCTCTCTCTCATGTTGGCTCACCCCCTCTCTGATGTTGGTTCACCCTCTCTCTCATGTTGGCTCACCCCCTCTCTCATGTTGGCTCACCCTCTCTCTCATGTTGGCTCACCCTCTCTCTCATGTTGGCTCACCCCTTCCCTCATGTTGGCTCACCCTCTCTCTCATGTTGGCTCACCCCCTCTCTCATGTTGGCTCACCCTCTCTCTCATGTTGGCTCACCCCCTCTCTCATGTTGGCTCACCCCCTCTCTCATGTTGGCTCACCCTCTCTCTCATGTTGGCTCACCCTCTCTGTCATGTTGGCTCACTCCCCTCTCTCATGTTGGCTCACCCCCTCTCTCATGTTGGCTCACCCCCTCTCGCATGTTGGCTCACCCTCTCTCTCATGTTGGCTCACCCACTCTCTCATGTTGGCTCACTCTCTCTCTCATGTTGGCTCACCCCTCTCTCATGTTTGCTCACCCCCTCTCTCATGTTGGCTCACCCTCTCTCTCATGTTGGCTCACCCCCTCTCTCATGTTGGCTCACCCCCTCTCTCATGTTGGCTCACCCCCTCTCTCATGTTGGCTCGCCCCCTCTCTCATGTTGGCTCACCCCTTCTCTCATGTTGGCTCACCACCTCTCTCATGTTGGCTTACCCCCTCTCTCATGTTGGCTCACCCTCTCTCTCAGGTTGGCTCACCCCCTCTCTCATGTTGGCTCACCCCCTCTCTCATGTTGGCTCACCCCCTCTCTCATGTTGGCTCACCCCCTTTCTCATGTTGGCTCACCCTCTCTCTCATGTTGGCTCACCCTCTCTCTAATGTTGGCTCACCCCCTCTCTCATGTTGGCTCACCCCCCTCTCTCATGTTGGCTCACCCCCTCTCTCATGTTGGCTCACCCCCTCTCTCATGTTGGCTCACCCTCTCTCTCATGTTGGCTCGCCCCTTCTCTCATGTTGGCTCACCCCCTCTCTCATGTTGGCTCGCCCCCTCTCTCATGTTGGCTCGCCCCCTCTCTCACGTTGGCTCACCCCCTCTCTCATGTTGGCTCACCCCCTCTCTCATGTTGGCTCACCCCCTCTCTCATGTTGGTTTACCCTCTCTCTCATGTTGGCTCGCCCCCTCTCTCATGTTGGCTCACCCTCTCTCTCATGTTGGCTCACCCTCTCTCTCATGTTGGCTCACCCTCTCTCTCATGTTGGCTCACCCCCTCTCTGATGTTGGTTCACCCTCTCTCTCATGTTGGCTCACCCCCTCTCTCATGTTGGCTCACCCTCTCTCTCATGTTGGGTCACCCTCTCTCTCATGTTGGCTCACCCCTTCCCTCATGTTGGCTCACCCTCTCTCTCATGTTGGCTCACCCCCTCTCTCATGTTGGCTCACCCTCTCTCTCATGTTGGCTCACCCCCTCTCTCATGTTGGCTCACCCCCTCTCTCATGTTGGCTCACCCTCTCTCTCATGTTGGCTCACCCTCTCTGTCATGTTGGCTCACTCCCCTCTCTCATGTTGGCTCACCCCCTCTCTCATGTTGGCTCACCCCCTCTCGCATGTTGGCTCACCCTCTCTCTCATGTTGACTCACCCACTCTCTCATGTTGGCTCGCCCCTTCTCTCATGTTGGCTCACCCCCTCTCTCATGTTGGCTCACCCCCTCTCTCATATTGGCTCACCCCCTCTCTCATGTTGGCTCGCCCCTTCTCTCATGTTGGCTCACCCTCTCTCTCATGTTGGCTCACCCCTCTCTCATGTTGGCTCACCCCTCTCTCATGTTTGCTCACCCCCTCTCTCATGTTGGCTCACCCTCTCTCTCATGTTGGCTCACCCCCTCTCTCATGTTGGCTCACCCCCTCTCTCATGTTGGCTCACCCCCTCTCTCATGTTGGCTCGCCCCCTCTCTCATGTTGGCTCACCCCCTCTCTCATGTTGGCTCACCCCCTCTCTCATGTTGGCTTACCCCCTCTCTCATGTTGGCTCACCCTCTCTCTCAGGTTGGCTCACCCCCTCTCTCATGTTGGATCACCCCCTCTCTCATGTTGGCTCACCCCCTCTCTCATGTTGGCTCACCCCCTTTCTCATGTTGGCTCACCCTCTCTCTCATGTTGGCTCACCCTCTCTCTCATGTTGGCTCACCCCCTCTCTCATGTTGGCTCACCCCCCTCTCTCATGTTGGCTCACCCCCTCTCTCATGTTGGCTCACCCCCTCTCTCATGTTGGCTCACCCTCTCTCTCATGTTGGCTCGCCCCTTCTCTCATGTTGGCTCACCCCCTCTCTCATGTTGGCTCGCCCCCTCTCTCATGTTGGCTCGCCCCCTCTCTCACGTTGGCTCACCCCCTCTCTCATGTTGGCTCACCCCCTCTCTCATGTTGGCTCACCCCCTCTCTCATGTTGGTTTACCCTCTCTCTCATGTTGGCTCGCCCCCTCTCTCATGTTGGCTCACCCCCTCTCTCATGTTGGCTCACCCCTCTCTCATGTTGGTTTACCCTCTCTCTCATGTTGGCTCGCCCCCTCTCTCATGTTGGCCCACCCCCTCTCTCATGTTGGCTCACCCCCTCTCACATGTTGGCTCACCCCCTCTCTCATGTTGACTCACCCCCTCTCTTATGTTGGCTCACCCCCTCTCTCATGTTGGCTCACCCCCTCTCTCATGTTGACTCACCCCCTCTCACATGTTGGCTCACCCCCCTCTCTCATGTTGACTCACCCCCTCTCACATGTTGGCTCACCCCCTCTCTCATGTTGACTCACCCCCTCTCACATGTTGGCTCACCCCCCTCTCTCATGTTGGCTCACCCCCCTCTCTCATGTTGACTCACCCCCTCTCTCATGTTGGCTCACCCCTCTCTCATGTTGACTCACCCCCTCTCTCATGTTGGCTCACCCCCTCTCTCATGTTGGCTCACCCCCTCTCTCATGTTGGCTCACCCCCTCTCTCATGTTGGCTCACCCCCTCTCTCATGTTGGCTCGCCCCCTCTCTCATGTTGGCTCACCCCCTCTCTCATGTTGGCTCACCCCCTCTCTCATGTTGGCTTACCCCCTCTCTCATGTTGGCTCACCCTCTCTCTCAGGTTGGCTCACCCCCTCTCTCATGTTGGCTCACCCCCTCTCTCATGTTGGCTCACCCCCCTTTCTCATGTTGGCTCACCCTCTCTCTCATGTTGGCTCACCCTCTCTCTCATGTTGGCTCACCCACTCTCTCATGTTGGCTCACCCACTCTCTCATGTTGTCTCACCCCCTCTCTCATGTTGGCTCACCCCCTCTCTCATGTTGGCTCACCCCCTCTCTCATGTTGGCTCACCCCCTCTCTCATGTTGGCTCACCCTCTCTCTCATGTTGGCTCGCCCCTTCTCTCATGTTGGCTCACCCCCTCTCTCATGTTGGCTCGCCCCCTCTCTCATGTTGGCTCGCCCCCTCTCTCATGTTGGCTCATCCCCTCTCTCATGTTGGCTCACCCCCTCTCTCATGTTGGCTCACCCCCTCTCTCATGTTGGTTTACCCTCTCTCTCATGTTGGGTCGCCCCCTCTCTCATGTTGGCTCACCCCCTCTCTCATGTTGGCTCACCCCCTCTCTCATGTTGGCTCACCCCCTCTCTCATGTTGGTTTACCCTCTCTCTCATGTTGGCTCGCCCCCTCTCTCATGTTGGCCCACCCCCTCTCTCATGTTGGCTCACCCCCTCTCACATGTTGGCTCACCCCCTCTCTCATTTTGACTCTCCCCCTCTCTTATGTTGGCTCACCCCCTCACTCATGTTGGCTCACCCCCTCTCTCATGTTGGCTCACCCCCTCTCTCATGTTGGTTTACCCTCTCTCTCATGTTGGCTCGCCCCCTCTCTCATGTTGGCCCACCCCCTCTCACATGTTGGCTCACCCCCCTCTCTCATGTTGGCTCACCCCCTCTCTCATGTTGGCTCACCCCCTCTCTCATGTTGGCTCACCCCCTCTCTCATGTTGACTCACCCCCTCTCTCATGTTGGCTCACCCCTCTCTCATGTTGGCTCACCCCCTCTCTCATGTTGGCTCACCCCTCTCTCATGTTGGTTTACCCTCTCTCTCATGTTGGCTCGCCCCCTCTCTCATGTTGGCCCACCCCCTCTCTCATGTTGGCTCACCCCCTCTCACATGTTGGCTCACCCCCTCTCTCATGTTGACTCACCCCCTCTCTTATGTTGGCTCACCCCCTCTCTCATGTTGGCTCACCCCCTCTCTCATGTTGACTCACCCCCTCTCACATGTTGGCTCACCCCCCTCTCTCATGTTGACTCACCCCCTCTCACATGTTGGCTCACCCCCTCTCTCATGTTGACTCACCCCCTCTCACATGTTGGCTCACCCCCCTCTCTCATGTATGCTCACCCCCCTCTCTCATGTATGCTCACCCCCCTCTCTCATGTTGACTCACCCCCTCTCTCATGTTGGCTCACCCCCTCTCTCATGTTGGCTCACCCCCTCTCTCATGTTGGCTCACCCCCTCTCTCATGTTGGCTCACCCCCTCTCTCATGTTGGCTCACCCTCTCTCTCATGTTGGCTCGCCCCCTCTCTCATGTTGGCTCACCCCCTCTCTCATGTTGGCTCACCCCCTCTCTCATTTTGGCTTACCCCCTCTCTCATGTTGGCTCACCCTCTCTCTCAGGTTGGCTCACCCCCTCTCTCATGTTGGCTCACCCCCTCTCTCATGTTGGCTCACCCCCTTTCTCATGTTGGCTCACCCTCTCTCTCATGTTGGCTCACCCTCTCTCTCATGTTGGCTCACCCACTCTCTCATGTTGGCTCACCCACTCTCTCATGTTGGCTCACCCCCTCTCTCATGTTGGCTCACCCCCTCTCTCATGTTGGCTCACCCCCTCTCTCATGTTGGCTCACCCCCTCTCTCATGTTGGCTCACCCTCTCTCTCATGTTGGCTCGCCCCTTCTCTCATGTTGGCTCACCCCCTCTCTCATGTTGGCTCGCCCCCTCTCTCATGTTGGCTCGCCCCCTCTCTCATGTTGGCTCATCCCCTCTCTCATGTTGGCTCACCCCCTCTCTCATGTTGGCTCACCCCCTCTCTCATGTTGGTTTACCCTCTCTCTCATGTTGGCTCGCCCCCTCTCTCATGTTGGCTCACCCCCTCTCTCATGTTGGCTCACCCCCTCTCTCATGTTGACTCACCCCCTCTCTCATGTTGGCTCACCCCCTCTCTCATGTTGGCTCACCCCCTCTCTCATGTTGGCTCACCCCCTCTCTCATGTTGGCTCACCCCCTCTCTCATGTTGGCTCACCCCTTCTCTCATGTTGGCTCACCCCCTCTATCATGTTGGCTCACCCCCTCTCTCATGTTGGCTCACCCCCTCTCTCATGTTGGCTCACCCCCTCTCTCATGTTGGCTCACCCCCTCTCTCATGTTGACTCACCCCCTCTCTCATGTTGGCTCACCCCTCTCTCATGTTGGCTCACCCCCTCTCTCATGTTGGCTCACCCCTCTCTCATGTTGGTTTACCCTCTCTCTCATGTTGGCTCGCCCCCTCTCTCATGTTGGCCCACCCCCTCTCTCATGTTGGCTCACCTCCTCTCACATGTTGGCTCACCCCCTCTCTCATGTTGACTCACCCCCTCTCTTATGTTAGCTCACCCCCTCTCTCATGTTGGCTCACCCCCTCTCTCATGTTGACTCACCCCCTCTCACATGTTGACTCACCCCCCTCTCTCATGTTGACTCACCCCCTCTCACATGTTGGCTCACCCCCTCTCTCATGTTGACTCACCCCCTCTCACATGTTGGCTCACCCCCCTCTCTCATGTATGCTCACCCCCCTCTCTCATGTTGACTCACCCCCTCTCTCATGTTGGCTCACCCCCTCTCTCATGTTGACTCACCCCCTCTCTCATGTTGGCTCACCCCCTCTCTCATGTTGGCTCACCCCCTCTCTCATGTTGGCTCACCCCCTCTCTCATGTTGGCTCACCCCCTCTCTCATGTTGGCTCGCCCCCTCTCTCATGTTGGCTCACCCCCTCTCTCATGTTGGCTTACCCCCTCTCTCATGTTGGCTTACCCCCTCTCTCATGTTGGCTCACCCTCTCTCTCAGGTTGGCTCACCCCCTCTCTCATGTTGGCTCACCCCCTCTCTCATGTTGGCTCACCCCCTTTCTCATGTTGGCTCACCCTCTCTCTCATGTTGGCTCACCCTCTCTCTCATGTTGGCTCACCCACTCTCTCATGTTGGCTCACCCACTCTCTCATGTTGGCTCACCCCCTCTCTCATGTTGGCTCACCCCCTCTCTCATGTTGGCCCACCCCCTCTCTCATGTTGGCTCACCCCCTCTCACATGTTGGCTCACCCCCTCTCTCATGTTGACTCTCCCCCTCTCTTATGTTGGCTCACCCCCTCTCTCATGTTGGCTCACCCCCTCTCTCATGTTGACTCACCCCCTCTCACATGTTGGCTCACCCCCCTCTCTCATGTTGACTCACCCCCTCTCACATGTTGGCTCACCCCCTCTCTCATGTTGACTCACCCCCTCTCACATGTTGGCTCACCCCCCTCTCTCATGTTGGCTCACCCCCCTCTCTCATGTTGACTCACCCCGTCTCTCATGTTGGCTCACCCCCTCTCTCATGTTGACTCACCCCCTCTCTCATGTTGGCTCACCCCCTCTCTCATGTTGGCTCACCCCCTCTCTCATGTTGGCTCACCCCCTCTCTCATGTTGGCTCACCCCCTCTCTCATGTTGGCTCACCCCTTCTCTCATGTTGGCTCACCCCCTCTATCATGTTGGCTCACCCCCTCTCTCATGTTGGCTCACCCCCTCTCTCATGTTGGCTCACCCCCTCTCTCATGTTGGCTCACCCCCTCTCTCATGTTGACTCACCCCCTCTCTCATGTTGGCTCACCCCTCTCTCATGTTGGCTCACCCCCTCTCACATGTTGGCTCACCCCCCTCTCTCATGTTGGCTCACCCCCCTCTCTCATGTTGGCTCACCCCCCTCTCTCATGTTGACTCACCCCCTCTCACATGTTGGCTCACCCCCTCTCACATGTTGGCTAACCCCCTCTCTCATGTTGGCTCACCCCCTCTCTCATGTTGGCTCACCCTCTCTCTCATGTTGGCTCACCCCCTCTCTCATGTTCGCTCACCCCCTCTCTCATGTTGGCTCACCCCCTCTCTCATGTTGGCTCACCCCCTCTCTCATGTTGGCTCACCCCCCTCTCTCATGTTGACTCACCCCCTCTCACATGTTGGCTCACCCCCTCTCTCATGTTGGCTCACCCCCTCTCTCATGTTGGCTCACCCCCTCTCTCATGTTGGCTCACCCCCTCTCTCATGTTGACTCACCCCCTCTCTCATGTTGGCTCACCCCTCTCTCATGTTGGCTCACCCCCTCTCACATGTTGGCTCACCCCCCTCTCTCATGTTGGCTCACCCCCCTCTCTCATGTTGGCTCACCCCCCTCTCTCATGTTGGCTCACCCCCTCTCTCATGTTGGCTCACCCCCTCTCTCATGTTGGCTCACCCCCCTCTCTCATGTTGAATGTTGGCTCACCCCCTCTCTCATGTTGGCTCACCCCCTCTCTCATGTTGACTCACCCCCTCTCTCATGTTGGCTCACCCCTCTCTCATGTTGGCTCACCCCCTCTCACATGTTGGCTCACCCCCCTCTCTCATGTTGGCTCACCCCCCTCTCTCATGTTGGCTCACCCCCCTCTCTCATGTTGACTCACCCCCCTCTCTCATGTTGGCTCACCCCCCTCTCTCATGTTGACTCACCCCCTCTCACATGTTGGCTCACCCCCTCTCTCATGTTGGCTCACCCCCTCTCTCATGTTGGCTCACCCCCTCTCTCATGTTGGCTCACCCCCTCTCTCATGTTGGCTCACCCCCTCTCTCATGTTGACTCACCCCCTCTCTCATGTTGGCTCACCCCTCTCTCATGTTGGCTCACCCCCTCTCACAAGTTGGCTCACCCCCCTCTCTCATGTTGGCTCACCCCCCTCTCTCATGTTGGCTCACCCCCCTCTCTCATGTTGACTCACCCCCTCTCACATGTTGGCTCACCCCCTCTCTCATGTTGGCTCACCCCCTCTCTCATGTTGGCTCACCCCCTCTCTCATGTTGGCTCACCCCCTCTCTCATGTTGGCTCACCCCCTCTCACATGTTGGCTCACCCCCTCTCACATGTTGGCTCACCCCCCTCTCTCATGTTGGCTCACCCCCTCTCTCATGTTGACTCACCCCCTCTCTCATGTTGGCTCACCCCCTCTCTCATGTTGGCTCACCCCCTCTCTCATGTTGGCTCACCCCCTCTCTCATGTTGGCTCACTCAGTATACTGTGTTCCCTTAATCATTATATTTATTATAATTATCGCTATTTTTTTGTAGGGTTACTTTTTCTTGACTTCATTTCTCCACACATTGACCTACAAGTTTCATGTACTTGAGTACGATGCCAAACAATGTTTATTACAACATATAAGTAAATTCATGAATTATGACTGCCTTATTCATTGTCAATAACTTCAACTTCAATTATATCTATAACTAGAATTTCAACTTACTTCAGTATCCAAAAATCTAGTTTCTGACCGATTCTCAACATTTTCACATATATTGTGCACAGCTGCCTGTCCTAAAATCCCAACAGAATGGATTTTTCATAAACTCTTAAAGTTTTGAGTTATAAATTTTTGTTCTCTAAATTTGCGGATATTTCAAATGCCATATTGAGTTTTTTTTACAGTAAAGAATATTGAAAACCTATATTCTAAATATATGAAAATGAAGATCATGTGCTGTTCTGAGAGCATATTAACACCAAATGAACAGTTGTGATATTATATATTTTTGCAGCTGATTTCAAAATCTGAAGTTTTTAATATTCAATTTTATATTTTTTTTATTTTCTTGTTTTTCAAGTTACACTGGTATCATTTAGACAAAGTTGGAGCATTTGTCTAGTAGATTATGCACAAAACATTTGAAAGAGTTTCAAATAATTTAAAAAACTGAGTTCAATGTCACACATCATATGACCTTTTGCGCAATTTAAGGTGAATATACACTCGATCACCTTCCCCATTTTTTCTCATGTGCTACCTATATGTACAAAACCTTGTTCCTAAATGCTAACCATGATCTGAAGTTTGTCCTTGATATGTTGAATATCACCATCTTTGGAGAGTTTTATCTGCTTGTTACGTAAATTACTTTTAATTTTACATAAAATTGTTATAGAATTTATTGTTATATAAATAACTTGTAATTTTACAGACTCATCTATTAGTGCATACTCTCAAGAGGAAGAGCAGGATGGGACGTTCCAGATTTCCGAAGTACTGAAACACGCACCAGAAACGTCCGGTAGATAAAGGTGCAAGGTAAAATAATTTACATTTACTTATATATATTTTTAGCTAATTATCTGTTTATATATGTATGTTTATAGATGTGTATATATGTATTTGTGTGTATATAGATTTGTATGTGTGTGTCATGAAAATTAACACGTGATGAAAAATGTGAACATCAGACCAGGAAGGAAGAATTGAAACAGGAATTTCCTTAAGTACTTTCATATTTCAATAATACATCTTCAGAAGGAGTTCATCTTCAGGAGGAATGATTCCTTCTGAAATTGTATTATTGAAATATGAAAGTACTTCAGGGGGCAAGATAATCAAATATGCAAAAAATAAAAACTGGTTCGATTTCAATCAAACTTTTTTTGACGAATTGTATATAAAAAGGGTTCCATCTGGTCCAAGTCTCAGCATCGTAGCATAAATAGGAAGGGAAAAAAAATGTTGAAGTAGGTGTCAAAATTTTCCAAAATGGTCAAAAACAATTATCAAACACAAGTGTCAACTGAAATCATGTTTATAACACTCAGCTATCACTATATCATTTATTATAAAATATATAATTAGTTTTATTAAAAAAAATTAAGTTAAAAAAAGTACAATTTTTCTTTTCTTTTTTTTCTTTTTTAAATTTTGTTTTCTTATATGTTTATTGGACGATTCGCATGAAACTTATACACCTGACGGCACGTAAGCCTATCTGTAAGGGTGCCAAGGGGGCCAGGAAATTGGTTGATGTCAACCACCACTTAGTAGCGTGTCTTTGCACCTTTTCCAGTTTGTTGATGTGCTTTTTAAGATAAGCTCACTATACAACCGCTGCATATCCTAGGTTTTGCCTAACAAAAGTAATGAATAATTTCTTTAGTATTTTACTATCCATGATACCTGCTTGATGGGGTTCTGGGAGTTATTCTACTCCCCAAGCCTGGCTCGAGGCCAGGCTTGACTTCTGAGAGTTTGGTCCACTAGGCTGTTGCTTTGAGAGGCCCGCAGGCCCACATACCCACCACAGCCCGGTTGGTCTAGCACCCTTTGGAGAAAATCGTCTCTTGAAGATGTCCACGGTTGTTCCGGCAATATTTCTTATGCTTGCTGGGAGGATGTTGAACAGTCGCAGACCTCTGATATTTATACAGTGTTCTCTGATTGTGCCTATGGCACCTCTGCTCTTCACTGGTTCTATTCTGCATTTTCTTCCATATCGTTCACTCCACTATGTTGTTATTTTACTGTGTAGATTTGGGACCTGGCCTCCAGTATCTTCCACGTTCATATTATTTGGTCTCTCTCTCGTCGTCTTTCAAGTGAGTACATTTGGAGGGCTTTTAGACGATGCTAATAATTTAGGTTCTTTATCGAGTCTATGTATGCCGTATATGTTCTCTGTACTCCCTCTATTTCTGCAGTCTTTCCCCGCTCCGAAGGGGGAAGCGAGTATTGAGCAGTACTCATGACGGGACAGCACAAGTGATTTGAAGAGAACAACCATTGTGATGGGATCCCTGGATTTGTAAGTTCTCGTAATCCATCCTATCATTTCTGGCTGACGCAATATTTGCTTGGTTATGCTGCCTAAACGTTAGGTCGTCAGACAAAATTAGAGTATTCCCAAATCCTTTACATGTTGCTTTCCTACTATGGGGAAATTTGATTGTGTTTTGTACCCTGTATTATGTTTAAAGTTCTCATCTTTACCGTATCTGAGTACTTAGAATTTATCGCTGTTAAACATCATGTTATTTTCTGCTGTCCACTTAAAAACTTTATTAATATCTGCTTGTAGCTTTTCATTGTCTTCAGCAGAGGTAATTTTCATGCTGATTTTTGTGTCATCTGCAAAGGATGGTTCGAAGCTGTGCCTTGTATTTGAGTCTATATCTGATATGAGAATAAAGAAAAGCAGTGGTGCAAGGACTGTACCTTGAGGCTCAGAGCTTTTAACTGCGCTTGGACTCGATTTTATATGTTTGACTGTTACTGTGTTCTGTTTGACAGAAAACTGAGTATCCAGCATCCTACTTTACCAGTTATTCCCATTGACCTCATTGACCACCTAATGCCTCAGTGATTTTGTCGTAATGGTCAAGTAGCTGTGAGAGGCATGATCTTCCCGCTCTAAATCCGTGTTGGCCTGCATTGTGAAGATCATTGATTTCCCTGAAACTAGTGACCTGACTCCTGATCACTCTCTCAAATACTTTTATTATGTGGGACGTCAGTGCAACTGGTCTATAATTCTTTGCCAATGCTTTGCTCCTTCCCTTCTGTAGGGATGGCTATGTCTGCTGATTTAACCGCATCTGGTATCTCCCCTGTGTCCACGCTCTTCCGTCACATTATACTGAGTGCCTGTGCCACTGGCACTTTGCATTTCTTTATAAATATATAATTCCATGAGTGGACCCGGGGCTGAATGCATAGGCATATTGTCAATTTCTCTTTCAAAATCTACCACACTCGTGTTGATATCAGTTATATTTACAGGAGTTTGGATATCACGCATAAAGAAATTGTCCGGATCTTCACTTTCATGCTGTGTATCAGAGTGCTAAACATGTCCTCATACTGCTTTTTTAGGATTTCACTAATTTCTTTGTCGTCTTCAGTGTATGAACCTTCACTAGTATGAATAACTCTGGCTCTTTTGGCCTGCCTCAATCAACATTTTTTTCATAACACCCTCCCCTCCACCCCCAGAAAACAGCCCATAACAACTGTCTAACTCCCAGGTATATATATTCTGCTAGGTAAACAGGAGCATCAGGGTGAAAGAAACTCTTTCCTTTGAAAGCAACTGGAAACTCAATATTTTGTTACCGTTATCGCCGGGGATTGATCCCTGGTTCCTTATCAGGAATCGTATGTAATTTATGTGTAATTTATATAAACTGGTGTGTGTGTAATTTGCATAAACAAATAATTAAATATTAATTTATATGTTAATATTTTTTCAGGGAAAACTTGCAATTGACGAAACTTCCTTTGAAGTTACTGCAGATGAGATGGGCAAGATGATGCCCTGGAAGTCTATTAGAAGCAAAATGACCTTCGTTTCTTTATCCTCTCACTCGCTTGTTATATGGTCTTCTCTGGTCTCATTATTTTCTCCTCTCACATATGTCCCTTTTTAATAATTTCTTCCGTTTCATTCCTCTCCTTTTATTCCGGTCTCATCTTATCTCTCTCTTCTTTCCTCCTCTCTTCTAACACCTCTCTTTTCTTGTCTCTTCTAGCTTCTCTCTCTTCCTTCACTTTTTACATTTGTAGTATTTACTTACTTCATTTTTCTCTTGTATCTTTTTCTTCTCTTCTCTTGTATTTCTTTTCCCCTTATTTTCAATCTTCTCTTCTCTCATCTCTCTCTCCCCCTCTCTTTCTCTCCTCTGTTGTTTCTGTTCTGTCTTCTCTCCCCTGCCTTAATTTAGTTCTCTTTCTATCTCTTTCTCTCTTTTTCTTTTTCTCTTTCTTACTCTTACTTTCTCTCTCTCTCTCTCTCTCTCTCTCTCTCTCTCTCTCTCTCTCTCTCTCTCTCTCTCTCTCTCTCTCTCTCTCTCTCTCTCTCTTTCTCTCTTTCTCTTTCTCTCTCTCTCTCTCTCTCTCTCTCTCTCTCTCTCTCTCTCTCTCTCTCTCTCTCTCTTTCTCTCTTTCTCTTTCTCTCTCTCTCTCTCTCTCTCTCTATTTCTTTTTCTTTCTTTCTTTCTCTCTTAATTTCTTTCTTTTTCTTTTTTCTTTCTCTTTCTTTATTTATTTATTTTCTTTCTCTCTTTCTATTTCTTTCTTTTTCTGTTTCTTTCTTTTTCTGTTTCTTTCTTTTTCTTCCTTTCTCTCTTTCTTTCTTTCTTTCTTTCTTTCTTTCTCTTTTTTCTTTCTTTCTTTCCTTTTCTCTTTCTCTTTCTTTCTTTCTTTCTCTTTTCTTTTCTTTCTTTTCTTTTTTCTTCTTTCTTTTCTCATGTTGGCCCTCCTCTCTCTCATGATAACCCCCCCCCCTCTCTGATGTTGGGTAGTTTAAATGTGATGTAGACAAGTAGTATAACTTATAATATTAGTATGCAGTAGTAGCAGTAGTAAAAGTAATGTGTTTTTAAAAGCTCATGAAATTTGTTGATTATACAATACAATAGTTAGATTTTAATAGGTAAATCTTGCAATCTTAAAGACAATGAGCTGGTCACGCCAAGTACATCAGTCTTTAGGACTCCAAGGTCAAGGAATTAATTCGACCCAAAGTCACCAGACAAGAACGATGGGAGTTTGAAAGAAATGATGCAGAATATGAGTACGTTTTGAAAGTTTAATTAATTTATTATGTAGCCTATATGTATACCTATATGTGTACCTATATGTCCCTATGGGTGATAGGCATAAGTTTCATGTTCAACTAGACTGCAAACTGAGCAGGTTAGATTGCTGAATTTGCTTCCCATTATATAATCAGTTTCATAATTACTAGACAATTATGAAATTGCTTCCCATTATCTATCACATCAGTCATTGCCTACTTTTTGGTTGCTTTCTCAGTGTCAGTTATTATAACATATACTTTATAATGCCTTTATTATAAATGTACACACAAGATATGTAATATAATAACATTTACACTTTCAATATACTGTATAAACTTCCAGGTAACATGTGGCAGGCCATATACACTGAAGTGAATGAACTGAAAACTAATAATGCTGAACTGAAAAGTGAACTGAAGATATTAAAAAAACCTTTAGTGAAGATGACTACAAAAGAAACAGACAAGATTATAGAAGATCTAATACCAAATCCTATTGCAGCAGAAGCTGATCTTATTGCTCTCAATAGGAAATTGAAAGCTGAATTGAGTTTCAGAACAAATTTTGTAAGTGATGTTTTAACAGTACTGTTTCCTTAAATTTTTAATCTTCTTAAATATTACAGATATTTGCTAATTTTCTAATTACAGTTTGTTGGTAGTTCATTCAGAAAAGATAAAATTGCTAAATAATAAGAATAATGATATAATCTAGTATATATAGGATAGGATAAAATCTAACACTTACGTATTGTAAATTATGTAATATTTACACCAAGTCTTTCACACTCTTCTGAGTGCTTTTTCAAGGTCTTTAGTGTATGGTTAAGATGAGGCTTACATTTCAACGACTATATTTCTCTTACTTGCTAATTTTTTTAGTCGTTGAGATGTATCTCTCTTCATAACCCACACACTTACCTGCTTGATGGAGTTCTGGGAGTTCTTCTACTCCTCAAGCCCGGCACGAGACTAGGCTTGACTTGAGAACTTTGTTCTAGTGCTTGACAAAGCACTCAGGTGAATGCAAAAGACTTGGTGTGGATGCTTACACAAATATCACAAATACATAAAAATAGGCATATTTTTATAGGGTAATGGATCATATTGCTTGGTTAGTATTAGGCCAATTATAATATATAATACCACATTCATCAACTTAAGCCAACTCTAGATATATATATATTTATTTATTTATTTATTTATTTATATATATACAACAAGGTACATTGGGTTTGTGAGAATACATAGCACAGTATTTACAATCTTGTAAAGCCACTAGTACGTGCAGCGTTTCAGGCAGGTCCTTAATCTAACAGATAATTTTAAGTAGGTAAATTCTAGCGGAATTAATTAAATGATTAGATACATTGCAAGAAAGAAAAAAAAGGAGTTGGCAGTGAGTGTTGTAGAGGCTTAGAGTTTTGGAGAGAAAGAGGTTAGTTGATGAGTTGCCTAAAGCTGATTCACTGTGTAGCTTGAATGAGAGTTTCTTGCTTTCTTTTGGTGTTGTGTCCATGTTTGCCGTGAGGAAGGTAGGATAGTGGTCAGTTGTTCTATCATAGATTATACCAGATGTAAGGGGAGTTGTCATATTAGTCCATAAGTGATCCAAGGTAGTGGCAGATGTTTGAGTGACTCGGGTGGACTTGGTGATTGTGGGGATTATCATACAGGAGTTTATGCTGTTATGGAAATAGTCAACTAGAGATCAATAGTCAATTTTGAAGACCCAGGTCAATATTGAAATCACCTCCTAGAATGACGTGATTTTTGTTGAGATGTTATATATGATAAGATTCCTTACGTTATCTGAGAATGAAGCTATGTTGGTATTGGGAAATCTATAGATGGCACCGATAGTCAGGGAGGATTTAAGGGATTTACTGGAGAACTTGGCAAAGGTATATTCACAATAGTCATCTCTATCACTAATGACACTATTGCCGATGAAGGTATCTTTGCAATATATTGTTGTGCCTCCCCCTTTTTTATTAGGCCTGCAGTTGTGAATGGCTTTATAACCAGCTAAGTTGTAGCATACAACATAGCATTTATATGTATATGGCATATATATATATATATATATATATATATATATATATATATATATATATATATATATATATATATATATATATATATATATATATATATATATATATATATATATATTAGTATATTTTGGTAGCAGTCTTTCCTGTAGACATATATTATTAAATATGACCGAAAAAGTAAGATTAATAATTCTAACACGAATTTTCTCAATCTTTCGTACATTACGCTTCACTGTTGGAGGTAAATCAAAAATCACTTCTCCAAAATTCATTTTTATTTCTAGTCTGACGCGACACGGGCGTGTTTCGTAAAACTTATTACATTTTCAAAGACTTCACAAATACACAACTGATTAGAACTTACGTATCTCTGATTTTATATCTACATTTGAGTGAGGTGGGAGGGGTGATGTGGCATTAACACAAGACAGAACAAGAGGGGATATTAATAGGGTATTAAAAGTATCAACACAAGAAAGAACAGAAACAATGGGTATTGAATAGAAGTGTTTGTAGAAAGCCTATTGGTCCATATTTCTTGATGCTTCTATATTGGAGCGGAGTCTTGAGGTGGGTAGAATATAGTTGTGCAATAATTGGCTGTTGATTGCTGGTGTTGACTTCTTGATGTGTAGTGCCTCGCAAACGTCAAGCCGCCTGCTATCGCTGTATCTATCGATGATTTCTGTGTTGTTTACTAGGATTTCTCTGGCGATGGTTTGGTTATGGGAAGAGATTATATGTTCCTTAATGGAGCCCTGTTGCTTATGCATCGTTAAACGCCTAGAAAGAGATGTTGTTGTCTTGCCTATATACTGGGTTTTTTGGAGCTTACAGTCCCCAAGTGGGCATTTGAAGGCATAGACGACGTTAGTCTCTTTTAAAGCGTTCTGTTTTGTGTCTGGAGAGTTTCTCATGAGTAGGCTGGCCGTTTTTCTGGTTTTATAGTAAATCGTCAGTTGTATCCTCTGATTTTTGTCTGTAGGGATAACGTTTCTATTAATAATATCTTTCAGGACCCTTTCCTCCGTTTTATGAGCTGTGGAAAAGAAGTTCCTGTAAAATAGTCTAATAGGGGGTATAGGTGTTGTGTTAGTTGTCTCTTCAGAGGTTGCATGGCTTTTCACTTTCCTTCTTATGATGTCTTCGACGAAACCATTGGAGAAGCCGTTATTGACTAGGACCTGCCTTACCCTACAGAGTTCTTCGTCGACTTGCTTCCATTCTGAGCTGTGGCTGAGAGCACGGTCGACGTATGCATTAAAAACACTCCTCTTATACCTGTCAGGGCAGTCGCTGTTGGCATTTAGGCACATTCCTATGTTTCCTTAGTGTAGACTGCAGTGTGGAAACCTCCACCCTTTTCCATGACCGTTACATCTAGAAAAGGCAGCTTCCCATCCTTTTCCGTCTCGTAAGTGAAACGCAGCACGGAACTCTGCTCAAATGCCTCCTTCAGCTCCTGCAGATGTCTGACATCAGGTACCTGTGTAAAAATGTCGTCAACATACCTGCAGTATATGGCCGGTTTCAAGTTCATGTCGACTAAGACTTTTTGCTCGATGGTACCCATGTAGAAGTTTGCAAACAGGACACCTAGGGGAGAACCCATGGCGACCCCATCTACTTGCTTATACATGTGCCCCTCCGGGCTCAAGAAGGGTGCCTCTTTAGTACAAGCTTGGAGTAGTTTCCTCAGAATATTTTCTGGTATGTCAAGAGGAGTACAGACTGGATCACTCAAATGTAGATATAAAATCGGAGATACGTAAGTTCTATTCAGTTGTGTATTTGTGAACTAAAGTCTTTGAAAATGTAATAAGTTTTACGAAACGTGCCCGTGTCGCGTCAGACTAGAAATAAAAATGAATTTTGGAGAATTGATTTTTGATTTACCTCCAACAGTGAAGCGTAATGTACGAAAGATTGAGAAAATTCGTGTTAGAATTATTAATCTTACTTTTTCAGTCATATTTAATAATATATGTCTACAGGAAAGACTGCTACCAAAATATACTAATATATATATATATATATATATATATATATATATATATATATATATATATATATATATATATATATATGTATATGTATATATATATATATATATATATATATATATATATATATAATATACATATATATATATATATATATATATATATATATATATATATATATATATATATATATATATATATATATATATATGCAACAATGATCACAAAAACACTGATCCAAGTATGCAGAATAACCACATATGAAAAATATGTGGAAAAACTGAAAAATTCGTTGGTATTACCATATTCTGAGGGTCTAGTAAATCTTGCCCCAGCCCTGAAGAACCTTAATATTAATCTAGTGTTCAAAAATGATAATACAGTTAAGTCCATGTTAATTAAGAACTCGCCCTCGTCTGTAGCAGGGTGTGTGTATTCCATCCCTTGTAATGAGTGTGCATGTGTTTACATCGGCCAGACAGGTAAATCTCTTTCCTCGCGTTTAAAACAGCATTCATACGCTATTCGTACAGCCCAGCAATCCAGTGCATTGTATTTACATTCCAGTTTATGTAATCATTCTATCGACTTCACAGGGGCAAAATGTATTGTTAAAAGTAAGGATTTTGTTGAACGAAACGTGATCGAGTCTGCTCTGATCAAACATTGTAACAACAGCCTTAATGTGAGCCCCGGTATGTACAAGTTGGATCCCTATTTAAGCCTCAATATAGCACGTCAAAACAATATAGCAATCATTTAAACACGTATGGCACTTGGAGATATTCATAGGAGCTGCCTTGTATGGGCCAATAGGCCTTCTGCAGTTACCTTCTTTCTTATAATTCCTTTCCTCCACTTATTTTTGGTGGTCAGGTGATCTGCCCAGGCGGATATAAAGGTCTGATCAGCAATCTTATCTTCATTCTACTTTGCTCTGATGAAGGCGAATTAGCCGAAAACGCGTTAAGCAGTTTCTATTTTTCATATGTGGTTATTCTGCATATATATATATATATATTATATATATATATATATATATAATATTTATATATATATATATATATATATATATATATATATATATATATATATATATATATATATATATATATATATATATATATATATATATATATATATATATATATTTATATATATATATATATATATATATATATATATATATATATATATATATATATATATATATATATATATATATATATATATATATATATATATAAATATATATATATATATATATATATATATATATATATATATATATATATATATATATTTATATATATATATATATATATATATATATATATATATATATATATATATATATATATATATATATATATATATATATATATTTATATATATATATATATATATATATATATATATATATATATATATATATATAGACATGATAATCTCTTTCAAGAGAGATTGAGCCTGCTCCTCCCTACTTAAAGTTACATCAATTCTACAAGTATAAGATGCTACATTCAAGATATGTCACCGGTAGCACAAAACGTTTCGACTAGGAGGCAAAACGTACCCAAGAACCCCCCTACTCCACACACCCTCCATGCCGGCTCGTTGTCAACCAACAAACTACCCATCCCAGCCAACCTGCTCCTGATTGGTGACTTGCCGACCGCCAACCCGTTCTCGCAAATTCGTAAAGTCAATATTGACTTATTAACTACGTACATAGGTGATATACTAAACATAATAGATACCCTTAAAAAGATTCATAGAAAACACCGACCTTGCCTAACCTTGTTAGTATCTTAAGATAAGCATCTTATTGCTTCGTAATTACAATTATTACTTAACCTATACCTATTATAGGTTAGGTAATAATTGTAATTACGAAGCAATAAGATGCTTATCTTAAGATACTAACAAGGTTAGGGAAGGTCGGTGTTTTCTATGAATCTTTCTAAGGGTATCTATTATGTTAAGTATGTCACCTATGCACATATTTAATAAGTCAATATTGACTTATTAAATTTGCGAGAACGGGTTGCCGACCGCGCACCTGCACCCTGCACCTCAGCGCCATCTACCTGAGTCAACGTCTGAGCCTGACCAGCTATCAACTTCAGAATATTCTTTGTGCTCTTAGAGTTGACATCTCTCTCTGGCATACTAAGCTCTCTGGCTTTCGTATACTAAGGGAGGTCTCAGCCAAAGCCAATATTCTCAGCACCATTTCACATTATATTATTTAATCTATTGTGTTTTTGCATTTATCTTTGTCATTTTATTACACCAGTCATTTACCCGAGATTTGTTTTTATTTTCATTGATGTTTAAAGTAAATATATTAAAGTTTCATTGTTCATACTTTGTGTTTTATGTGTTCCTCCCTCTAACTTACCACAGACAACAGGCAAGCAGTCTATCTTTTTTTTGTAAGTGTGACCAGGCATTGACACCTGCCATTGGAGGACTGCCGAACATCTATACTCCAACACTTTCCCGTCACATTTAATTAATGGGGGCCTGTCCGGGATGCTTCACTCAGGTACTAGTACCAGAACGTCAATTTGTGGTAAGCGTACTTCGCTTTGCTAAAGTTGCTTTTCAATATTATCATTAATTTTCATATTTATATGGTGCTGTGTGTATTGTGCATTCTGAGAGTAGCATATGGTGAGTGTGGGATAACTTTGGATTACGTGGTGACTGGAGGCCTCAGTCATTCTCTTAATTGGTCATCTCTCCCTCCGTGTTATTACTCGTGTTTACCACCTTTTGTCCCTAGGATATTTTTCATATTATCGGCAGATCATCATTGTGGTACCCTGGTACTTTGGTTTGTCTTCGGGTCAAAGCACCCTATCTTCTGCAATCCGACCGAAGGAGAAAGAGAGGGCCATAGTTCCTTTAGCATGGACTACGTTGCTGAGTTGGGACCTCAGCAGCAGTTCTCGTCACCAGTTGACACTCGCGCCCCTACACGTCGGTCAGAGATGATGATATTTACTTAGGTAGGGAATTAGCTTTCTTTTTACAGAGCACAAAGTTTGCTAATTCTGTAAGTATCATATTCACTTAGTGGGAAACCCTTGCTTATATCCTATAGAGACTCGGCAAGGTATGCCTACATTCTTGGACTACCTAATTCACTTTTTTAGCAATTAAATGTTTCATTTGTTTTAGAAACTCAGTTTCATGTATTTAGTAGGATTTTCTTGCCCTTATTCTCTTACATTGAGTACCGGGTACAAGATTTTCTGTGACTTTGATTGACTAATCATTTACCATCCTATAATTAACTTTAATTGTTAAAGATTAAAATTCCACAGGATAGTTACCAGTTGCCACGTTATCCTGTTTCTGACATTTACCATATCACAACTATATTCGTTGTTCATTTAATTGCTATCTTTCACCATGTTTCTTCACCAAGCTTTCCGTAACGATCCAGCTGGTGTAATAGGGACATTATGTCGTGCCAAGAGGACTGAATTACAAACTCTTGCACACGAGTATCAACTAGATGTTCCCCATGGAAACAACAAAAATGAATTACATAACCTAATTATGGATCACCTTTTAGATGAAGGGACAATTGACTCTGAAACTCACGAAACTTAATCAATTGCAGATAAACATGATTTGGCAACTATGAAACTCAAACTTGAACTCGCCAAGCTTGAAAGAGAGCAACAGCAAGAAGCTATCCACATAAGAGAACGAGAGGCTGCCATCAGGAAAGAAGAACAAGAAAGAGAGGCGGCCCTGGCGAAAGAAGCTCTCCAAATAAAAGAACGAGAGGTGGCCCTCAAGGAACGTGAGAATACAATACTCCGTGAGCGTGAACGAGTACAGCTTGAAGCAAAGCAACGCCACCTGGAGATACAACGCGAGCATGACAAACAGCAAGCGGCTATGGCTATAGAATGTCGTCAACAAGAACTCACGTTGGAAACTACACACCTCACTCAACGCCAGCAAGCTACCGCCAGTCTTCCAGTAAGTTTCAATATCTCCCATGCAAGTAAGTTAATGCCACCATTCGTTGAGACAGAGATTGATGTTTTTTTTACCACCTTTGAGACCCTAGCTAATCAACTTAGCTGGCTTGCTGACCAATGGTTTACCCTTCTCAGAGTGCATCTTACAGGTAGAGCTGCAGTTACTCTCAGTACCTTAGCGTCTGAGAATGACTACCAGACCCTGAAGCAAGCAGTTTTGAACGCCTACCTTCTCTCCACCGAAAGCTACAGACGAAAATTCCGTGATCATCTTAAGACAAGTACCACCACCTTTCTAGAATTTGCCAATACCAAGAAAATATATTTTATGAAATGGCTGGAAGCAGCACATGTCTCTACATTTGCAGAACTCATCAACCTCATGCTAGTTGAGGAATTCTTGAGACGTGTTCCCCTTTCCGTCCGTTTATATCTAGCAGATAAAGAAGAAACCGACTACATCAAATGTGCTAAATCAGCTGACATCTACAGCCTCATCCACCGGCTGACACCAGAACCATCCTCCAGTAAGAAGTCGTGGTACAGTTACGAGAAAGTGAGTACCGATCAAGCTGGCTCGCAATTGTACTGCAAGTATTGCAAACTCTATGGACATACCATAGATAGATGTGGGAAGGCTCAATACAAGAGCAATGAATCTACTAAACCCAAACAGACTCCTCCTAAGTCCGGTAAGCCTGTAATGAATGTTGGTGTTCATGTTAATGATCTTTCTCTCTTCAGTAAACACCTGTATCCTGGAACTGTCTCTACCAACGGTACAGATTTGGAGGGAAGTTTCAAATTGAAGATCTTGAGGGACACAGCGGCTCTTCAGTCCATCATCTTGAAATCGGCTTTGCCTAACGTCACCTACACCAGGGAAACCGTCCTTATCACTGACCTCACTGCTACCACTCCTTATCCACTCGCCAGAGTCCACCTGGATTGTCCCTTCGTGACCGGTGAAGTCCAAGTCGCCATCAGGGAAAAGCCTTTTCCCATGTCTGGAGTGCAACTTCTCCTGGGCAACGACTTGGCAGAAGACCTGCAACCGTCCAACCTGATCATCACGGACAAACCCCAGGTGTGTACCTCTGTAATGGATAATCCAATTTTTGAATATGTTCCAGCAGAGGTTCAAGAAAGTGATGAAGTTTCTCCTCCGGTTTTAGTGACCACCCGTGCACAAGCCGCACGACCACAACCAGCTGACTCTACTGCTACCGCTGTCCCTCAAGACCCTCAGAATCTACCCCCAAATCTTACCAGTTTGAAGTTCCGTAAGTTACAGAGGGAAGATCAATCATTAACACCATTATTCTTCCAGGCTGAGACTCAACCTGACAGTATCCCTGGGTTCTTCCTAGAGAATCAGTTGCTCAACCGCAGATACAGACCCAGCAAGCTGAAGGAGGATGACGATTGGGCCAATGTCGAACAACTAGTGGTTCCCACCAGCATACGGCCCGATATTCTACACCTGGCCCACGGAGCTCTTTCTCACTATGGTTTCAACAAAACCTACCACGGAATTAGACAAGATTACTACTGGCCAGGTATAGTAAAAGACGTTAAAAAGTACGTACAACAGTGTCATACATGTCAGGTGGCAGGTAAACCTAACATCTCTATTCCACAGGCTCCACTAAAACCCATCCAGGTGCCTGCGGAACCTTTTCACAGACTCATCATAGACTGTGTTGGTCCTTTACCCCGGACCAGTTCTGGCAACGCATATATATATATTAACTATCATGTGTCCTACCACTAGATTCACCATAGCAGTTCCAGTAAAGAACATTATGGCTGCTACTGTGGTGAAACATCAATTGAAGATCTTCACCCAGTATGGATTTCCAAGAGAGGTTCAAAGTGACTGTGGCACCAACTTCACCAGTGATCTCTTCAAGAAGACACTGGAAGAGTTCAACATCACACAGGTACTGTCCAGCCCCTATCATCCTGCTTCACAGGGTTCTCTTGAACGTAGTCATCAAACTATTAAAGCACTCCTAAAGAAATTCTGCAATGACACCTTGAAGGACTGGGATAAACAACTTGACCTCATTATGTGCATTTTCAGAAGTCTCCCCAATGAGTCTCAAGGAGTATCTCCTTATGAGATGCTCTACGGACGTAAGTGCCGTATTCCTCTCAAAGCTTTCAAAGACTCTCTACGTAATGCCACCTTCAGTAACCCTCAGAATGTGCCCCAGTTTCTTCAAAACTTAAAACACATTATAGAGAGAGTACGTAAATTTGCTAATGACAACCTATTGAAAGCCCAGGAGAGGATGAAGACTCATTTTGACCAAAGCAGCAAATTAAGGAAATTTAAACCAGGAGACTTCGTGTTGGCATACTTTCCTATCCCAGGTTCTCTAATGCAAAACAAGTTTTCAGGACCCTACCGCATCAAGGAGTGCAGAAACAACCAGTTCCAGTTGAGTTTTCAGTTGCATATTGTCCTGGGGACCATTCAGGCTTGTTCGCATTTGTGTTCCTCACGTGTGCCCCAAAGAATGAGGTGATTTGGTAAAATGCTATGCCCAAGATTACTATCCGAGTGCCGGCGGTAGGGTGGTTCAAATAGCCTCGGCTATCACCTCATTTTGTCCGGTCGTGATGGTCAAGTGGATTAAGGCATCTTGTACATACCAGTTGTGTTGCTCCTGGGAGTATGGGTTCGAGTCACTTCTGGGGTGTGAGTTTTCAGTTGCATATTGTCCTGGGGACCATTCAGGCTTGTTCGCATTTGTGTTCCTCACGTGTGCCCCAAAGAATGAGGTGATTTGGTAAAATGCTATGCCCAAGATTACTATCCGAGTGCCGGCGGTGGGGTGGTTCAAATAGCCTCGGCTATCACCTCATTTTGTCCGGTCGTGATGGTCAAGTGGATTAAGGCGTCTTGTACATACCAGTTGTGTTGCTCCTGGGAGTATGGGTTCGAGTCACTTCTGGGGTGTGAGTTTTCAGTTGCATATTGTCCTGGGGACCATTCAGGCTTGTTCGCATATATATATATATATATATATATATATATATATATATATATATATATTGTACCTAGTAGCCAGAACGTTGTACTCGGTCTACAATGCAAGGCCCGATTAGCCTAATAAGCCAAGTTTTCCTGAATTAATATATTTTCTCTAATTTTTTTCTTATGAAATGGTAAAGCAGCCCCTTTCATTATGTATAAGGTCAATTTTTTTTTATTGGAGTTAAAATTAACGTAGATATATGACCGAACCTAACCAACCCTACCTAACCTAACCTATCTTTATAGGTTAGGTTAGGTTAGGTAACCGAAAAAGTTAGGTTAGGTTAGGTAGGTTAGGTAGTCGAAAAACAATTAATTCATGATAACTTGGCTTATTAGGCAAATCGGGCCTTGCATAGTAGGCTGAGAAGTGCGTTCTGGCTACTAGGTAACTAGTAGTAACACTAACACAACACCTATAGCCCCTATTAGACTATTTTACAGGAACTTCTTTTCCACAGCTCATAAAACGGAGGAAAGGGTCCTGAAAGATATTGTTAATAGAAACGTTATCCCTACAGACAAAAATCAGAAGATACAATTTACGATCTACTATAAAACCAAGAAAACGGCCAACCTACTCATGAGAAACTCTCCAGACACAAAGCAAAACGCTTTAAAAGAGACCAATGTCGTCTATGCCTTCAAATGCCCACTTGGGGACTGTAAGCCTCAAAGAATTCAGTATATAGGCAAGACAACAACATCTCTTTCCAGGCGATTAACGATGCATAAGCAACAGGGCTCCATTAAGGAACATATAATCTCTTCCCACAACCAAACCATCGCCAGAGAAGTCTTAACAAAAAACACCGAAATCATTGATAGATACAGTGAAAGCAGGCGGCTTGATATCTGCGAGGCATTACACATTAAGAAGTCGACACCAGCAATCAACAGCCAATTAATGCACAACTATATTCTACCAACTTCAAGACTCCGCACCAATATAGAAGCATCAAGAAATATGGGCCAATAGGCCCTCTGCAGTTACTTCTATTCTTCCCTTTAACTTACAAAATATTATACCCATTGTTTCGTGTTCTGTCTTGTGTTGAAAGTTTGTTTTTGCCTCATCCAAAACTGTTGTAACATATCACCTCACCCAAATGCAGGTATAAAATCGAAGATGTTTGAACTCCGTTCAGTTATAGTTGTGTGTGTGTGAAAACTAAAGTCTTTGAAAATGTAATAAGTTTTACGAAACGCGTTCAAGTGTCGCGTCAGACTAGAAATAAAAAGGAATTTTGGAGAATTGATTTTTCAATTACCATCAACAGTTAAAAGAAATATAAGAAACATAGAGAAAATTCGTGTTAGAATTATTAATCTTACTTTTTCGGTCATATTTAATAATATATGTCTACAGGAAAGACTGCTACCAATATATATATATATATATATATATATATATATATATATATATATATATATATATATATATATATATATATATATATATATATATATATTACACAATAACTGGTAAGATTACACAACTGGTAAGTTGTGTAATAACGAATGATTACACAACTGGTAAGATTACACAATAACGAATGTACAAGCCTTCTCCAGAGATCTCGTTGATACAATTACTACCTACTACGACACATGGGTGTGTTGGGGAACAGGTCGTAAGCCTAGAAGAAGTGGGCAACACCTACCACCACCCAAGTGGGTCCTTGACCCCGTATTTGTTAAAGAACATGAACGAGTAAAGCAACTTGGAGATACGTATACGTAAGAGTATATATATATATATATATATATATATATATATATATATATATATATATATATATATATATATATATATATATATATATATATATATATATATATATAGAGCATATATTAATTCATAATTTTAAACCTAGGTGTGATAGGGAAATAGGACCATAGTCATGGCTGTAAACAACCGATGCTCGAAAGGCTGGATCCAAGAGTCAATGCTCGATCCTGTAGACACAATTAGGCGAGTACGTACGTACGTACACACACACACACACACACACACACACACACACACACACACACACACACACACACACACGCACACACGCACACACGCACACACACACACACACACACACACACACACACACACACACACACACACACACACACACACACACACACACGCGCGCACACGCACACACACACGCGCACACGCACACACACACACACACACACACACACACACACACACACACACACACACACACACACACACACACACACACACACACACATACTCTTTCAAACTCTCTACTCACGTTGCTCCATTCAGAGCAGTGGGTAAGCGCCCGACGAATATAAGCATTGAGAACACTGGCTTTGTATCTTTGGGGGCACTCACTTCTACCGTTAAGGCATAATCCTATGTTGGTGGGCTTGGTATATACGTTGGTGCTTAAAGAGGTTCCTGTTATATATATATATATATATATATATATATATATATATATATATATATATATATATATATATATATATATATATATATATATATTAATAATTCTAACACGAATTTTCCCAATCTTTCGTACATTACGCTTCACTGTTGGAGGTAAATCAAAAATCACTTCTCCAAAATTCATTTTTATTTCTAGTCTGACGCGACACGGGCGCGTTTCGTAAAACTTATTACATTTTCAAAGACTTCACAAATACACAACTGATTAGAACTTGCGTTTCTCTGATTATATATATATTATATATATATATATATATATGTATATATATATATATATATATATATATATATATATATTGGTGTATACTGGCAGCAGGTTTTCTTTCAAACATGTTTCATTGAATATGACCGCATATTCTGTATTTATTATTTTCTGGTTTAGGGCTTCTATCCCTCTAACTATTTTCTTAGCATCAGGGCTTAATTGGAATAGGAGTTCTCCAAAACTCATTTTCGTACTTTTAAGGTGAAGAAAAGAAGTGATTTACTATAGAGTGTTTTACACTTATTTGTATAATTTGCACGACGTTTCGAACCTCCATGGTTCATTCTCAAGTGAACAGATCTTACAATACTAGTTGATTTTATACCCGCATTAGGTCAGGTGATAATACAATGAAGGTGAAAAACATGGGGGGATACATAAGGGATAAACATAGGGGCTGCAGAAGGCTTATTGGCCCATACGAGGCATCTCCTATCTAAACACAAAGATTAATCCAGTGTAATTGGCCTGTTATGTTGGACATTGTCTTCTGTGTTGGCATCGATATGTTCTTGTCTTGTCCTTACTCTCATGGTGGGAAGAGTAAATAGTTCCGTGATTTGGGTGTTCATGGTAGGTCGCTCTATTCTTATGTGAATTGCCTCAAGAATTTGTAATCTTCTTGAATCTTAGGTTTTGTCTATTATGCAAGTATTCTTGTTCAACATTTCTCTTGTTAGAGTAATGTCATGGGCTTGTCTCATGTGATTCCTAGGGGCACCAGATTGAAGATGGCATGTCAAACGCCTCGTCAGCTTGGTCGACGTCATACCTATGTACTTACATTGAAGGTTACATCCTTCGTGGGGGCAAGTGTACATGTATACAACGCTTGACTGCTGTAGAGGGTTCTCCGTCGGCTTCGGGCTGTTTTTGATAAGGAGTTCGGAAGTCTTCTTGGTTTTGTAGAATATTATCAGGTTTATGTTTTGGTTAGGAGTAGTGCTTTTTACTCCTTTACGGATTATTTCTTTCATTATTCTTTCCTCTTTTATATGTTCACTGTGCATGGTTGATTTGTAATATAATTTTATTGGGGGTGTTGTGGTTTCTGTTCTAGGTTCTGAATTATACCAACGGTCCAAGTGTCTTCTTATAGCAGCGTTTATTTCCGCGTTGCTATATCCGTTGTTCACCAATACCTGAGTTACTCTTTCAAACTCTCTACTCACGTTGCTCCATTCAGAGCAGTGGGTAAGCGCCCGACGAATATAAGCATTGAGAACACTGGCTTTGTATCTTTGGGGGCACTCACTTCTACCGTTAAGGCATAATCCTATGTTGGTGGGCTTGGTATATACGTTGGTGCTTAAAGAGGTTCCTGTTTTTGTTATTAGTACATCCAAGAATGGCAGACTGTTATTTTCACTATTTTCATGTGTAAATCGGAGTACTGACTCTCTCTCTAGGTGTCTTTTTAGGTCAATTAGTTCATCTGAGTCTTTTACTATTACGAATATGTCATCTACATAACGGCAGTATACAGTTGGTTTTTGTCTGCTACTGAAGACCCTATCTTCGATGGTTCCCATATAAAAATTAGCAAATAAAACTCCTAAGGGGGAGCCCATTGCTACTCCGTCTATTTGTAAATACATGTCTCCTTGTGGACTGATGAAAGGGGCTTCCTTTGTACATGCTTCGAGAAGACTTTTCAAGTGTGGCTCAGGTATGTCTAATTTGGGGGTGCTCTCGTCTCTGTATACTCTGTCCAGTATCATTCCTATGGTTGTGTCGACTGGGACGTTGGTAAAAAGGGATTCAACGTCCAGGGAAGCGATGATTCCATCGGGCTGGGTAGATTTGATCAATTCTAGGAAATCTGCTGATGATTGTAGACTAAACTTACTTGGAATACTTTCTGGCATGTCAAGAGGAGTACAGGCTGGATCACGATACACTCTGTCGGCTATCATTCCGATTGTCTCGTCCACAGGTACGTTGGTAAACAGCGATTCTACGTCCAACGAGGCTCTTATCCCTGTGGCCCGTGCGCCCCGC
Source organism: Procambarus clarkii (assembly GCF_040958095.1). Classification (NCBI taxonomy): domain Eukaryota; kingdom Metazoa; phylum Arthropoda; class Malacostraca; order Decapoda; family Cambaridae; genus Procambarus; species Procambarus clarkii. The sequence continues at coordinate 34,990,470 of NC_091173.1, forward strand.
AGTAAGTCCACAAATTCCTTTGGAGACTTCAGGCTGAAGGCGCAAGGAACATAAGGAGTCAGCAGGCCGTTGAGTCGCTTCGCCAGTCTGTACGTGGGTGTGGGTATCTGGCTAATGATTGGCCGAAGTGGGTTTCCAGGCTTGTGCGTCTTGACATTTCCATACTCATATCCAGGTTTATATTCCCCAATGATCTTTGGCAGGTGTTTACCAACGTACCTGTGGACGAGACAATCGGAATGATAGCCGACAGAGTGTATCGTGATCCAGCCTGTACTCCTCTTGACATGCCAGAAAGTATTCTGAGGAAACTACTCCAAGCTTGTACTAAAAAGGCACCCTTCTTGAGCCCGGATGGGCACATGTATAAGCAAGTAGATGGGGTCGCCATGGGTTCTCCCCTAGGTGTCCTGTTTGCAAACTTCTACATGGGTACCATCGAGCAAAAAGTCTTAGTCGACATGAGCTTGAAACCGGCCATATACTGCAGGTATGTTGACGACATTTTTACACAGGTACCTGATGTCAGACATCTGCAGGAGCTGAAGGAGGCATTTGAGCAGAGTTCCGTGCTGCGTTTCACTTACGAGACGGAAAAGGATGGGAAGCTGCCTTTTCTAGATGTAACAGTCATGGAAAAGGGCGGAGGTTTCCACACTGCAGTCTACACTAAGGAAACAAACATAGGAATGTGCCTAAATGCCAACAGCGACTGCCCTGACAGGTACAAGAGGAGTGTTGTTAACGCATACGTCGACCGTGCTCTCAGCCACAGCTCAGAATGGAAGCAAGTCGACGAAGAACTCTGTAGGGTAAGGCAGGTCCTAGTCAATAACGGCTTCTCCAATGGTTTCATCGAAGACATCATAAGAAGGAAAGTGAAAAGCCATGCAACCTCCGAAGAGACAACTAACACAACACCTATACCCCCTATTAGACTATTTTACAGGAACTTCTTTTCCACAGCTCATAAAACGGAGGAAAGGGTCCTGAAAGATATTGTTAATAGAAACGTTATCCCTACAGACAAAAATCAGAGGATACAACTGACGATTTACTATAAAACCAGAAAAACGGCCAGCCTACTCATGAGAAACTCTCCAGACACAAAACAGAACGCTTTAAAAGAGACTAACGTCGTCTATGCCTTCAAATGCCCACTTGTGGACTGTAAGCTCCAAAAAACCCAGTATATAGGCAAGACAACAACATCTCTTTCTAGGCGTTTAACGATGCATAAGCAACAGGGCTCCATTAAGGAACATATAATCTCTTCCCATAACCAAACCATCGCCAGAGAAATCCTAGTAAACAACACAGAAATCATCGATAGATACAGCGATAGCAGGCGGCTTGACGTTTGCGAGGCACTACACATCAAGAAGTCAACACCAGCAATCAACAGCCAATTATTGCACAACTATATTCTACCCACCTCAAGACTCCGCTCCAATATAGAAGCATCAAGAAATATGGACCAATAGGCTTTCTACAAACACTTCTATTCAATACCCATTGTTTCTGTTCTGTCTTGTGTTGATACTTTTAATACCCTATTAATATCCCCTATTGTTCTGTCTTGTGTTAATGCCACATCACCCTTCCCACCTCACTCAAATGTAGATATAAAATCAGAGAAACGCAAGTTTTAATCAGTTGTGTATTTGTGAAGTCTCTGAAAATGTAATAAGTTTTACGAAACGCGCCCGTGTCGCGTCAGACTAGAAATAAAAATGAATTTTGGAGAAGTGATTTTTGATTTACCTCCAACAGTGAAGCGTAATGTACGAAAGATTGAGAAAATTCGTGTTAGAATTATTAATCTTACTTTTTCGGTCATATTTAATAATATATGTCTACAGGAAAGACTGCTACCAAAATATATATATATATATATATATTTATGCGAACAAGCCTGAACGGTCTCCAGGCATATATGCAACTGAATACTCACACCCCAGAAGTGACTCGAACCCATACTGCCAGAAACAATGCATCTGATTTACAGGATCCCTTAACCCCTTCCAAGTAGCTACGGTGAGCCCATAGTGGATTTACCTGTCACAAAAGTGGGGCTGTTGGTCGGGGAAACAGCAGGGTAGCAGCACATTGCTGTGTTATATATAAGCAATAGGAGAGGTCCTAACATTTCCATCTTGATGACAGCACGAGTGATGATGTCGGGAGACGTATCGTGTCCAGAATCCGTGTTGACGTGGTTATTTGCAACGATTGCGTGTTGTTTCTCAGAGTTAGACTTGATATGGGCACCAGGCAGTCAATGGTGGTGCTTCTTATTTATGATAGGTGAAGTTTGTCAATGTTTTCTTCTCCAGTTTGAAGAAGCCATAAACAGTATGCCTATGCACTCTGCACCAGGCCCAGATTCTTGGAACTCCATATTCATAAAGAACTGTAAAAAACCATTATCGCAGGCCCTCCACATTCTGTGGAGACAAAGCCTAGATACTTTTATTTATTTTTATTTTTATTTATTTATGCATATACAAGAATGTACATAAGGAATGTGAGGATACAAATATGATAATTACAGTCTTGTAAAGCCACTAGCACGCGCAGCGTTTCGGGCAGGTCCTTAATCTAAGAAAATTTTAAGGAGGTAAATACTTGCAAAATTATAGACAAAAAATGATAACAGATTACATGAAATGAAAAAAAGATGAGAGAAAATTGTAGGTACAGTATATTAAAGCACATAGGTAGCTAAGATTGATTCCAATGACAATGATTCAGGAATACTGGCGTTATTCCTGATATACTAAAAATAGCAGAGATAGCACCACTTCATAAAGGAGGAAATAAGGCAGAGGCAAAAAATTACAGACCGATAGCACTAACATCGCACCTCATAAAAAATTTTGAGAGTGCTAAGTAGTAAGATCACAAAATACATGGAATCACAGCAACTCCATAACCCCGGACAACATGGTTTCAGAACAGGGCGCTCTTGCCTGTCGCAGTTCCTGGACCACTATGATATGGCATTAGATGCTATGGAAGACAAACAAAACGCTGATGTAATTTACACAGATTTCGCAAAAGCTTTTGCTAAATGTGACCATGGTGTTATTGCACATAAAATGCGTTCAAAAGGAACCTATAGCACTGAAACATCCTTTGCAGATGACACTAGGATTTTCATGAGAGTAGGCAACATAGAGGACACGGTAAACCTCCAGTCAGATGTAGATCAGGTCTTTCTATAGGCTACAGAAAATAATATGGTGTTTAACGAAGATAAGTTCCAGCTCATGCGCTATGGAAAAAATGGAAATATAAAAACGGAAACCATGTACAAAACGCAGGCAAATCATAACATAGAACGAAAAGGCAATGTAAAGGATCTGGGTGTACTCATGTCGGAAGACCTTACCTTTAAAGAACACAATAAAGTAGCCGTCACAACTGCAAGAAAAATGACAGGTTGGATAACAAGAACTTTTCACACTTGAGATGCTATACCGATGATGATACTTTTCAAAACGCTTGTGCTCTCTAGAGTGGAGTACTGCTGCACAATGACAGCCCCTTTCAAAGCTGGAGAAATTACTGACCTGGAGAGCGTGCAGAGATCCTTTACTGCTAGAATCCACTCAGTAAAACATCTAAACTACTGGGACCGACTAAAGAGCCTAAATCTGTACTCCCTTGAGCGCAGGCGGGAGAGGTACACAATAATTTACACGTGGAAAATATTAGAGGGGCTGGTCCCAAACCTGCACACAGAAATAACATCACATGAAACCAGAAGACATGGCAGGATGTGCAGAATACCCCCGTCGAAAAGCAGAGGTGCAAACAGGTACTAAGAGAGAGAGAACTCTATCAACATCAGAGGCCCGAGACTGTTCAACACGCTTTGCTACACATAAGGGGCATAACTGGCAATCCCCTCACAGTGTTCAAGAGAGAACTGGATAAACACCTCCAAAGGATACCTGATCAACCAGGCTGTGACTCATATGTCAGGCTGCGAGCAGCAGCGTCCAACAGCCTGGTTGATCAGTCCGGCAACCAGGAGGCCTGGTCGACGACCGGGCCGCGGGGACGCTAAGCCCCGGAAGCACCTCAAGGTAACCTCAAGGTAAGGTAAGGTAACCAAGGTATCCATATGTCTGACGAGTGGCAATTTGGAGTCGAGGCGCCTGAGTGTGAGCAGCGTCAATGTTCATCGATGGTTGGGCATGGCTTGTGTGTTATTTCTTATAGAGTTATAATTGATGTGAGCACTTAATTGGCGGTCAGTGGTGGCACTTCTTAATAAACGATATATAGTCTCGTGATTTAGTTCAGTATGGGGTTTAAAGACAAAACAGCATACCAATGTTATATCACAGAAAACGAATTTATCATAAACTCATGTATTTGTCTTATAGTATGGAAATGCATTCATAATAGATAAAATATGAATAGCCAAATTTCTATGAATCCCCTACCATGTTGGAATCTGTGGAAATGAATGAGCAAATGTGCTAGCTGCTGAAGGAAACCACATTGGTTTCATCTTGGATACAAATGTCCATGAAGATTCAGAATGGAAACAATTATAGTTGAACATGCAGAGGAGTTTAAGAATCTGTGGTGAGAGTGATGGACACAGCCATGACAACTATACTTCAGAGAATGTAAACATCTAAGAGTCATTAGAAATATGTGTTGAATAATAAACCCTACATTGTTTGAGTTAGGGAAAACACAATTTGTAATATAGATAAATACTGTTCTTAAAGATTCTCCCATTTTGCACCCACAAGATAACATAAGATTTTAAGGGTTGACGAATGTTAATCTTCTTGTTTGATAAACTGTTCACTTGAGACAGTTAATAAGAACACGTCAATATATAAGACAACAAAAAGTTTTAAGAATGTTTCACACACCTCAATCAAACAACATTTACAATTTATATAAGTTATTTTAGGGAATAATACATAAATTTTATATTTAAACATGATATTAGTGTTTAGTGGAATGCATAAGGAGTCAAACTGTGTTAAAAAGAGCGATTTTTAGAAAATTTGGAAAAAAAAAATTCTGATCATATGGAATAACTAAATGTATTTTGAAGGTTTCATACAGCCATTAAATATCATTCACAATTTATAAATGAATTTTACTAAAAAACACCATAAATTGTATATTTAAACATGCTAAAAACTATTTGTAATACATTAGGAACAAAATAGTTCTAGAAAAACCATTCATTATAAAACCTATGTGTTTGGATTTTTAGATTAAAAGTTTCTTAAAAGCTCTCCTACACCATTCTCAATGCAAGTTATTCCAACACAATTATGGGAAGAGTTAGATGAAAGTTTTCAACACATTTTGTGTTTGCTGGGAAGGAGCTCATGTAGGCATGAATTGGTGGTGGAACATAAATATATAGTTGCGGTGAAGTTAGTGTATCTGGGAATAGTAGCTGGTTTTCAAGGAGCCAGAAACGAACTTTGAATCGCCCAGCTGATAGTGTTGTCCTTGGCGTGAGGGGTGTTCCCGCCAATCTGTCAGTTGGACCCAGTCAGTCGATAGTGTTGCCAGGGGCATAAGGTGCGTCCCCACCGGTGTGACAGTTGGACCCAGTCAGCTAATAGTGTTGCCAGATATGTGAGGTGTGTCCCCGCCGGTGTGACAGTTGGACCCAGCCAGCTGATCATGTTGCCAGAGACGCGAGGTGTTTGCCCGCCGCCTGATGTGTGGACCCAGTCAGCTGACCGTCTTGCCAGAGATGCAACAAGAGAAGGTTGCCGTCATTGGAAATTTCCACCTGATTATTTCCCTATACTAGTGTATATATATTTTCCTTCAGTAAATTTTTTAATCTTACCTATGTGTCTGAGTGAGCCTTCATTCTCTAGGGCTATTTTGAATGAAGCCATTTATGTCACCTTGCACTGCACATGAGATTGCATCCTTAAATTAAGATGACTAATGAGACCAGTGACGTGTTGCTGGGACACGAGTATAAACATCCAGCTGGCGACCTAGAGCAGACCAGATATCTAAGAGAGAGTGTCCCAGTGTCAAGATAGGCAGGTTCAGGTGTAACACAGGAAGACTTGAACCTCTCCACTCACTAGGAGTGAAGAGGTTCAATTCTACCTGTGTTAGGCCAGCCCTTAGTAGACTGGGGGTGCTCCGGGGTGAGCAGTGGTGCCGGGTACTGAGGGGCAAAGACCCGTGGGACGACCCCAACCATAGGTTGGAAGGGGGGAGAACCTTGACAGTGTCGACCTTGCCAGGATAATTGAACAACAGTGTGGCAAAGGAATGCAAGTGCAGTGATTGGTGTACTAAGGTCGACATTGATCTCGGTTTACACTACTCGCTTGTGTATTCCCTTGTATACGATTATTCAATAGCCTAGAGATGGAGGATGATAGAGTGAGAAGATTTATTGAGTCGAGGGATGAGTAGGTGCTGGAAGAGTGTACCAAGGCTCAGCTGCAGCTGGTGGCGGTCCACTTTGGTTTGAGGTTGAGGTCCTCCAAGGTGGCTGAGCGGCGGATTGAGATCATGGCTCAGCTTAAGGCCCGAGAGGAGGTCTCCAGGGAAGAACCGTCCCAGGCACCTGCCAGTGTTGGTGGGAACCAGAGCGACGAAGGAAGCGGCAGGGGATCTAGCGGTAGCAGCAGGAGGAGTATAAAGCTAGAGTTAATGAAGATGCAGCTTGAGGCTCAGCTGAAGCGAGAGGAGCACGAAGATCAGCTGGAGCGAGATGAGCGTGAAGCCCAGCTGAAGCGAGAGGAGCCCAAAGCTCAGCTGAAGCGAGAGGAGCGTGAAGCTCAGCTGGAGTGAGAGGAGCGTGAAGCACAGCCGAAACAAGAGGAGCACGAAGCTCAGCTGAAGCAAGAGGAGCGCGAAGCCCAGCTGAAGCGTGAGGAGTGTGAAGCCCAAGTGCAACGAGAGGAAGGAGAAAGATAACTGCGACAGGAGAAATAAAGGCGAAGAAGGAGGTCGAGTTCAGTTGGGTTGAGCGCGGGCTGCCCTTGACACCTGCACGGCGGGATGACCTCAAGGCCCGAGAGTGCAATCTACCCACCTTTGACCCACTAGAGGCCGAGGCTTTCTTCGACCATTTTGAGAGGATAGCAACATTAAAGGAATGGCCGGAAGAGGATTGGGCTGCGTTAGTGCAGAGTAGATTGTCTGGTGAGGCCAGAAAGGCTTATAACATGTTGGACATTGAGGAGTGTGCCATATACGACACGATCAAGAAAGCAGTGCTCCACTCGTATAGACTAACCCTAGAGGTTTACAGGAAACGCTTCCATGAGTGCACAAGGGCATCCAGTAGGTCGTGTGCTGAGACTGCACGGGACATGGAGCGCAGGTTCCTATGATGGCTGAAGGCCAATGAGGTAGAGACAATGGAGGAGCTGAAACAGTTGATTGTGATGGAAAGACTCATGTCGATGCTCCATCCAGAACTCGAGGCCAGAATAAAGAAGGCAGGTATTAAGGAACTTAAGGCTGCTATAGACAGAGGTGACATGCTGGAGGGAGCGCTACATCTCAGGAAGGAGGGACCGCCTAGGCACTGGCCTTACCCGAGGTTTGGGGGGAACTTCAAGAGTTCAGGAGGAGCGAGGGCGGGCAGGGACTCTCCCAAGAGTAGTTTACCCAGCGAGGTAACCCGGTCCAAGAGTTCAGGGGAACAGGTGAGGAGACCCCAAGGGGGGAAATACCAGGACTGGTGCTGGAGCGAGGAACGCTGCCAGGGAAACAATGACCGGCGCAAGGAGGACCCAGGGGACGGCGGTTTCCGGGAGCGTTGCCCGAGTGACTGGTGGAGAGTCACCTCCCAGAAGAGGCAGATGTTTTAATTGTGGCGGGCGTGGACACTTCGCACGTGAGTGTGGTCGCCCGAGGCAACACGGAAATGTGGCACTGGTCAGAATGGTCGACCAAGGAGCCAAGAATGTTTTGAGCAGATCTCCACTAGAAAGGGAGGAAAAGATTCATCCTTTTATTTGTGAGGGTACTGTGAAGGTAAAGGAGGCCGACCCCTTTCCAGTAAAGATGTTAAGTGATACTGGGGCGGACTTTACCCTGGTGAGTGAGACCCTATTCCCTGAGGGTTATGAGGACACCAGTGTGGGGGTGGCCATTCTCACTGGGTCACCCACTGTGGGTGGCCCAGTGAGAATGCCCCTTCGCGAGGTGAGATTAGACTCTGACTATGGCTGCAAGACCCTAGTGGTGGGGGTCTACACCTCGATGCCTAAGATGGAGGCCCAGGTCATTTTGGGAAATGATTCCTGTGGGAGATGTGTACTCCCAAACCTCGTTAAGGGCGAGGAGTGTTTGGAACACTATAAAAAGGGAGGCAGTGCATCGGACACCTGGGAAAAGGCGAGGGAGATCGCTGAGGGAGTGTTCCCTGTGTGCGAGGTATTCCCGAGAGAGAGTGTCGAAGGCGAAACAAGTGGATCTGGTCATGCTGGAGAGGATGTGTTTGGCGGCCTATAGGAATCGATCAACTCCTCAAGGAACCCTAAGGACAGCTGGAGAGTATTGGGAACCCGGATGACGGAGTACAGATAACTCTGACCAGTACTTTCGAGTTGGATCGCGCTCGACTGGGCGAGCTGCAGCGGATGGAACTTCCCGAGTTGATACGAGAGGCCGAAGGAGGTAGCGCTGGACCCGAGACTGCTAGGCATTTCTACTTAGAAGAGGGGAGGCTGATGAGGCAGTGAGGATGGAGGCCGATATGGAGGCACTAGGAGTGAAGCGGCAGGTAGTGTTACTGACTCGATGCAGTCATGCAAATGCTGGATTTGGCGCACTCAGTGGACCCTGCAGGTCATCTAGGAGTTACCAAGACGCTGAGCCGGATCCGGGAATGGACGCCGACGTGAGGCGTCATTGCAAAACGTGTCTTCCTTGTCAGAGGGTGGAAAAGAACGTACCGGTAATCCCAAGGGCCCCTCTGGTTCCTATCCCTGCTTTCGGACAGGCATTTGAGCATCTACTGGTAGACGGCGTGAGACCCTTGCCCCGAACGAAGAGAGGAAACAACTATTTACTCACGATTATGTGCATGTCAATGTGATTTCTAGAAGCGGTCCCGCTGCGACAGTTAACATCGAAGAGTATTATGTGATAGCTCCAGCGATTCTTCTCTTGGGTGGGGATACCCAAAGAGATTCAGGCTGATTGTGGGAGCGTGTTCCAATCGAGATGGTTTAGACAAACTATTGCAAGCTGGGGGATAACCCAGATTCGGTCTTCACCCAACAGACCGCAGTCGCATGGAGCGATCGAAAGGTTCCACTCGACTTGAAGACCAAGTTAAGAGTGTTCTGCGTCAAACAAGGAGCGGAATGGGATGAGGCCGTGTATCCGTCGTTATTTGCGATACGGGACGCAGTGGTGGAGTCTCTGGGATTCTCACCGTTTCAACTTGTGCATGGACATGAGATGTGTAGTCCCCTATCGATGCTGAAGGAACAGCTGACGTCGGGAGTGGCCATGAAATCAGTCGACGAATATGTGTATAAATTCAGGGAACGACTTGGAAGTGCGAAGAAGTTGGCAGCCGAACATCTGGGCAAGGCCCAGAGGAAGATGTCCGATTGGTATGATCGGAAAACCATCCCAAGGGAGTTCCAGGTTGCGACCCGGGTGCTGGTGCTGCTACCCGGAAAGAACAAGGTGGCTGAACCGCGTTTTGAAGGACCATACATGGTTGTGAAGCATATAGGCCAGGTGAACTATGAAATCAGCCAGCCGGACCGACCCTGTACGACGCAGGTGTGTCATATAGATCGTCTGAAGCCGTATTTCCAGAAAGAAAGAGAGGCCACCGTCGGAATGGGACAATGTGACCAGAAGGAGAGGGGAGAGCAGTCATGTGTATGAGACTGAACCAAGAATTACCGGAGGAAGAAGGAAAATAGGTCTGTGCTGATGGCACTCATCTCTCCAATGCCGAGAGTCTAGGAAGCATCGGAGAGAAGTTATAACATCTGTAAAGGAAGCAGAGGGCCGAATTGATCACCATTTTGAGGGAGAATGAGTCTCTTTTCACGGACGTGCCCCGACGCCACAGGAGTATGATGCACGAAATAGAAGTGCGAGGTGATAGGCCGATTAAGCAAAGTGCTTATCGGGTCAGCCCAGAGAAGAGGCGAACGACCTAGTGGAGCCCAGAAACTGTGAGTGGAGTTCACCTTGTTTGTTGGTAAGGAAGAGCGATGGGACGTACCGTTTTTGTATGGATTATCGGAAGGTAAACACCCTTCTCACGTGTGCCCCAACGAATGAGGCGATTTGATAAAATACCATGCCCAAGATTACCAACCGAGTGCCGGCGGGGGATGGAAATAACCTCGGCTGCCATCCGCTTTTGTCCGGTCATGTTGGTTGAGCGGTTAAGGGATCCTGAACGCCAGCAGAGTGCTCCTGGCAGTATGGGTTTGAGTCACTTCAGGGGTGTGAGTTTTCAGTTGCATATAGTCCTGGGGACAATTCAGGCTTGTTTGCATTTGTGTTCCTCACGTGTGCCCCAGAGAATATATATATATATATATATATATATATATATATATATATATATATATATATATATATATATATATATATATATATATATATATATATATATATATATATATATATATATATATATATATATATATATATATATATATATATATATATATATATATATATATATATATATATATATATATATATATATATATATATATATATATATATATATATATATATATATATATATATATATATATATATATATATGTCGTACCTAATAGCCAGAACGCACTTCTGAGCCTACTATGCAAGGCCCGATTTGCCTAATAAGCCAAGTTTTCCTGAATTAATATATTTTTTCTAATTTTTTTCTTATGAAATGATAAAGCTACCCATTTTCATTATGTATGAGGTCAATTTTTTTTATTGGAGTTAAAATTAATGTAGATATATGACCGAACCTAACCAACCCTACCTAACCTAACCTAACCTATCTCTATCGGTTAGGTTAGGTTAGGTAGCAGAAAAAGTTAGGTTAGGTTAGGTTAGGTAGGTTAGGTAGTCGAAAAAACATTAATTCATGAAAACTTGGCTTATTAGGCAAATTGGGCCATGAATAGTTGGCTGAGAAGTGCGTTCTGGCTATTAGGTACGACATATATATATATATATATATATATATATATATATATATATATATATATATATATATATATATATATATATATATATATATATATATATATATATATATATATATATATATATATATATATATATATATATATATATATATATATATATATATATATATATATATATATATATATATATATATATGTCGTACCTAGTAGCCAGAACTCACTTCTCAGCCTACTATTCAAGGCCCGATTTGCCTAATAAGCCAAGTTTTCCTGAATTAATATATTTACTATAATTTTTTTCTTATGAAATGATAAAGCAACCCTTTTTTCTATGTATGAGGTCAATTTTTTTTTATTGGAGTTAAAATTAACGTAGATATATGACCGAACCTAACCAACCCTACCAAACCTAACCTAACCTATATTTATAGGTAAGGCTAGGTTAGGTAGCCAAAAAAAGCTAGGTTAGGTTAGGTTAGGTAGGTTAGGTAGACGAAAAAACATTAATTCATGAAAACTTGGCTTATTAGGCAAATCGGGCCTTGAATAGTAGGCTGAGAAGTGCGTTCTGGCTATTAGGTACGACATGTATATATATATATATATATATATATATATATATATATATATATATATATATATATGTCGTACCTAGTAGCCAGAACTCACTTCTCAGCCTACTATGCAAGGCCCGATTTGCCTAATAAGCCTAGTTTTCATGAATTAATGTTTTTTCGACAACCTAACCTACCTAACCTAACCTAACCTAACGTTTTCGGCTACCTAACCTAACCTAACCTATAAAGATAGGTTAGGTTAGGTGAGGTAGGGTTGGTTAGGTTCGGTCATATATCTACGTTAATTTTAACTCCAATAAAAAAAATTGACCTCATACATAATGAAATGGGTAGCTTTATCATTTCATAAGAAAAAAATTAGAGAAAATATATTAATTCAGTAAAACTTGGCTTATTAGGCAAATCGGGCCTCGCATAGTAGGCTGAGAAGTGAGTTCTGGCTACTAGGTACGACATATATATATATATATATATATGTCGTACCTAATAGCCAGAACTCACTTCTCAGCCTACTATGCAAGGCCCGATTTGCCTAATAATCCAAGTTTTCATGAATTAATGTTTTTTCGTCTACCTAACCTACCTAACCTAACCTAACCTAGCTTTTTTTGGCTACCTAACCTAACCTTACCTATATATATAGGTTAGGTTAGGTTAGGTAGGGTTGGTTAGGTTCGGTCATATATCTACGTTAATTTTAACTCCAATAAAAAAAATTGACCTCATACATAGTGAAAAGGGTAGCTTTATCATTTCATAAGAAAAAAATTATAGTAAATATATTAATTCAGGAAAACTTGGCTTATTAGGCAAATCGGGCCTTGAATAGTAGGCTGAGAAGTGAGTTCTGGCTACTAGGTACGACATATATATATATATATATATATATATATATATATATATATATATATATATATGTCGTACCTAGTAGCCAGAACTCACTTCTCAGCCTACTATTCAAGGCCCGATTTGCCTAATAAGCCAAGTTTTCCTGAATTAATATATTTACTATAATTTTTTTCTTATGAAATGATAAAGCAACCCTTTTCTCTATGTATGAGGTCAATTTTTTTTTATTGGAGTTAAAATTAACGTAGATATAAGACCGAACCTAACCAACCCTACCTAACCTAACCTAACCTATATTTATAGGTAAGGTTAGGTTAGGTAGCCAAAAAAAGCTAGGTTAGGTTAGGTTAGGTAGGTTAGGTAGACGAAAAAACATTAATTCATGAAAACTTGGCTTATTAGGCAAATCGGGCCTTGAATAGTAGGCTGAGAAGTGCGTTCTGGCTATTAGGTACGACATATATATATATATATATATATATATATATATATATATATATATATATATATATATATATATATATATATATATATATATATATATATATATATTGGTAGCAGTCTTTCCTGTAGACATCCTGTAGACATATTATTAAATATGACCGAAAAAGTAAGATTAATAATTCTAACACGAATTTTCTCTATCTTTCTTATATTTCTTTTCACTGTTGATGGTAACTGAAAAATCAATTCTCCAAAATTCTTTTTAATTTCAAGTCTGACGCGACACTTGAACGCGTTTCGTAAAACTTATTACATTTTCAAAGACTTTAGTTTCACACACACAACTATAACTGAACAGAGTTCAAACAGCTTCGATTTTATACCTGCATTTGGGTGAGGTGATATGTTACAACAGTTTTGGATTAGGTGAAAACAAACTTTCAACACAAGACAGAACACGAAACAATGGGTATAATATTTTGTAAGTTAAAGGGAAGAATGGAAGTAACTGCAAAGGGCCTATTGGCCCATATTTCTTGATGCTTCTATATTGGTGCGGAGTCTTCAAGTGGGTAGAATATAGTTGTGCATTAATTGGCTGTTGATTGCTGGTGTCGACTTCTTAATGTGTAGTGCCTCGCAGATATCAAGCTGCCTGCTATCGCTGTATCTATTGATGATTTCCATGTTTTTTGTTAAGACTTCTCTGGTGATGGTCTGGTTGTGGGAAGAGATTATATGTTCCTTAATGGAGCCCTGTTGCTTATGCATCGTTAATCGCCTGGAAAGAGATGTTGTTGTCTTGCCTGAATACTGAATTCTTTGAGGCTTACAGTCCCCAAGTGGGCATTTGAAGGCATAGACGACATTGGTCTCTTCTAAAGCGTTTTGCTTTGTGTCTGGAGAGTTTCTCATGAGTAGGTTGGCCGTTTTCTTGGTTTTATAGTAGATCGTAAATTGTATCTTCTGATTTTTGTCTGTAGTGATAACGTTTCTATTAACAATATCTTTCAGGACCCTTTCCTCCGTTTTATGAGCTGTGGAAAAGAAATTCCTGTAAAACAGTCTAATAGGGGGTACAGGTGTTGTGTTATTTGTCTCTTCAGAGGTTGCATGGCGTTTCACCTTCCTTCTTATGATGTCTTCAACGAAACCATTGGAGAAGCCGTTGTTGACTAGGACCTGCCTTACCCTACAGAGTTCTTCATCGACTTCCTACCATCCTGAGCTGTGGCTGAGAGCACGGTCAACATAAGCATTAATGACACCCCTCTTGTACCTGTCTGGGCAGTCACTGTTGGCATTGAGTCACATTCCTATGTTTGTTTCCTTAGTGTGGACAGCAGTGTGGAAACCTCTGCTCCTTGTCTTGTGTTGAAAGTTTTTTTCACCTCATCCAAAACTGTTGTAACATATCACCTCACCCAAATGAAGGTATAAAATCGAAGCTGTTTGAACTCTGTTCAGTTATAGTTGTGTGTGTGTAAACTAAAGACATTGAAAATGTAATAAGTTTTACGAAACGCATTCAAGTGTCGCGTCAGGCTAGAAATAAAAATGAATTTTGGATAATTGATTTTTCAGTTATTATCAAAAGTGAAAAGAAATATAAGAAACACAGAGAAAATTCGTGTTAGAATTATTAATCTTACTTTTCGGTCATATTTAATAATATATATATATATATATATATATATATATATATATATATATATATATATATATATATATATATATATATATATATATATATATATATATATATATATATATATATATATATATATATATATATATTATTAAATATGACCGAAAAAGTAAGATTAATAATTCTAACACGAATTTTCTCAATCTTTCGTCTATTTCGCTTCACTGTTGGAGGTAAATCAAAAATCAATTCTCCAAAATTCATTTTTATTTCTAGTCTGACGCGACACGAGCGCGTTTCGTAAAACTTATTACATTTTCAAAGACTTTAGTTCACAAATACACAACTGAATAGAACTTACACATCTCCGATTTTATATCTACATTTGAGTGAGGTGGAAGGGGTGATGTGGCATTAACACAAGACAGAACAAGATGTGGTATTAATTTCATCAACACAAGACAGAACAAGAGTATTAATAGGGTATTAATTTCATCAACACAAGACAGAACACGAAACAATGGATATTGAATAGAAGTGTTTGTAGAAAGCCTATTGGTCCATATTTCTTGATGCTTCTATATTGGAGCGGAGTCTTGAGGTGGGTAGAATATAGTTGTGCAATAATTGGCTGTTGATTGCTGGTGTTGACTTCTTGATGTGTAGTGCCTCGCAAACGTCAAGCCGCCTGCTATCGCTGTATCTATCGATGATTTCTGTGTTGTTTACTAGGATTGTTCCTTAATGGAGCCCTGTTGCTTATGCATCGTTAAACGCCTAGAAAGAGATGTTGTTGTCTTGCCTATATACTGGGTTTTTTGGAGCTTACAGTCCCCAAGAGGGCATTTGAAGGCATAGACGACGTTTGTCTCTTTTAAAGCGTTCTATTTTGTGTCTGGAGAGTTTCTCATGAGTAGGCTGGCCGTTTTTCTGGTTTTATAGTAAATCGTCAGTTGTATCTTCTGATTTTTGTCTGTAGGGATAACGTTTCTATTAATAATATCTTTCAGGACCCTTTCCTCCGTTTTATGAGCTGTGGAAAAGAAGTTCCTGTAAAATAGTCTAATAGGGGGTATAGGTGTTGTGTTAGTTGTCTCTTCAGAGGTTGCATGGCTTTTCACTTTCCTTCTTATGATGTCTTCGACGAAACCATTGGAGAAGCCGTTATTGACTAGGACCTGCCTTACCCTACAGAGTTCTTCGTCGACTTGCTTCCATTCTGAGCTGTGACTGAGAGCACGGTCGACATATGCGTTAACAACACTCCTCTTGTACCTGTCTGGGCAGTCGCTGTTGGCATTTAGGCACATTCCTATGTTTGTTTCCTTAGTGTAGACTGCAGTGTGGAAACCTCCGCCCTTTTCCATGACTGTTACATCTAGAAAGGGCAGCTTCCCATCCTTTTCCATCTCGTAAGTGAAACGCAGCACGGAACTCTGCTCAAATGCCTCCTTCAGCTCCTGCAGATGTCTGACATCAGGTACCTGTGTAAAAATGTCGTCAACATACCTGCAGCATATGGCCGGTTTCAAGTTCATGTCGACTAAGACTTTTTGCTCGATGGTACCCATGTAGAAGTTTGCAAACAGGACACCTAGGGGAGAACCAATGGCGACCCCATCTACTTGCTTATACATGTGCCCATCAGGGCTCAAGAAGGGTGCCTCTTTAGTACAAGCTTGGAGTAGTTTCCTCAGAATATTTTCTGGTATGTCAAGAGGAGTACAGGCTGGATCACGATACACTCTGTCGGCTATCATTCCGATTGTCTCGTCCACAGGTACGTTGGTAAACAGCGATTCTACGTCCAACGAGGCTCTTATCCCTGTGGCCCGTGTGCCCCGCAGTAAGTCAACAAATTCCTTTGGAGACTTCAGGCTGAAGGCGCAAGGAACATAAGGAGTCAGCAGGCCGTTGAGTTGCTTCGCCAGTCTGTACGTGGGTGTGGGTATCTGGCTAATGATTGGCCAAAGTGGGTTTCCAGGCTTGTGTGTCTTGACATTTCCATACGCATATCCAGGTTTATATTCCCCAATGATCTTTGGCAGGTGGAGTCCGGATTTCTTGGCGTTCACAGTTTCGATCAGTTTGTTGACCTTTGCTTTTAATTCGGCTGTAGTGTCCTTCGTTACCCTTTGGAACTTAGTTTGGTCAGAGAGTATGATGTTCATTTTCGCCAGATATTCGTCTTTTTTAAGAATGACATATATTGGCGACTTGTCACCTCTCCTGACAACTATCTCCTTGTTCTCACGAAGGCTTTTAGCTGCCGCTTTAAGCTCGGGGGACAGTATGGTGCTTCTGTAGTTGCCTCGATTCTTTCCTCCTTCTGCAATAAGTTCTGCTTGTAAGGTATCTTTGGTAGTGACCTTCTTTTGTGTCTCGAGGTCGAATATGTCGTCCAACAGAATTTCCAACTCTACTTTCCGGGCCATCTCACTCGGTCTGGACATAACATGACAGTTTATGCCCAGAATTAGGAGAGTGACTTGGTCCTCAGTGAGGTTAATTCCTGCAAGGTTCAGGAAGCCATCTCTTGGTCGTGGAATTGCCATAGGTCCTCCATATAATGTTGTTAGTTTCTTGATAATCCTTGTTTCAGTGCTGAGGTGATGTTGGTCTGTGAGGATGTCGAGGTGTTGTTCAATGCGGGTACGGATACTATGGTCGATGTTGCTATTTCTCCACTCGTTTGTAGCATGAAGTAGTTGCGTTTTGTTGTCTTTGATTTCATTCTCTGCCTTGTATATCTGATCACGAATCAGATCCTGGCGATATTTAATTGTGAAGGCTTGATTCCTTGCTGCTGGGTCGTGCGTTTTAATATTAGTATATTTTGGTAGCAGTCTTTCCTGTAGACATATATTATTAAATATGACCGAAAATGTAAGATTAATAATTCTAACACGAATTTTCTCAATCTTTCGTACATTTCGCTTCACTGTTGGAGGTAAATAAAAAATCAATTCTCCAAAATTCATTTTTATTTCTAGTCTGACGCGACACGAGCGCGTTTCGTAAAACTTATTACATTTTCACATTTTTATTACATTTAGAGAATGAAATCAAAGACAACAAAACGCAACTACTTCATGCTACAAACGAGTGGAGAAATAGCAACATCGACGATAGTATCCGTACCCACATTGAACAACACCTCGACATCCTCACAGACCAACATCACCTCAGCACTGAAACAAGGATTATCAAGAAACTAACAACATTATATGGAGGACCTATGGCAATTCCACGACCAAGAGATGGCTTCCTGAACCTTGCAGGAATTAACCTCACTGAGGACCAAGTCACTCTCCTAAATCTGGGCATAAACTGTCATGTTATGTCCAGACCGAGTGAGATGGCCCGGAAAGTAGAGTTGGAAATTCTGTTGGACGACATATTCGACCTCGAGACACAAAAGAAGGTCACTACCAAAGATACCTTACAAGCAGAACTTATTGCAGAAGGAGGAAGAATCGAGGCAACTACAGAAGCACCATACTGTCCCCCGAGCTTAAAGCGGCAGCTAAAAGCCTTCGTGAGAACAAGGAGATAGTTGTCAGGAGAGGTGACAAGTCGCCAATATATGTCATTCTTAAAAAAGACGAATATCTGGCGAAAATGAACATCATACTCTCTGACCAAACTAAGTTCCAAAGGGTAACGAAGGACACTACAGCCGAATTAAAAGCAAAGGTCAACAAACTGATCGAAACTGTGAACGCCAAGAAATCCGGACTCCACCTGCCAAAGATCATTGGGGAATATAAACCTGGATATGCGTATGGAAATGTCAAGACGCACAAGCCTGGAAACCCACTTCGGCCAATCATTAGCCAGATACCCACACCCACGTACAGACTGGCGAAGCGACTCAACGGCCTGCTGACTCCTTATGTTCCTTGCGCCTTCAGCCTGAAGTCTCCAAAGGAATTTGTTGACTTACTGCGGGGCACACGGGCCACAGGGATAAGAGCCTCGTTGGACGTAGAATCGCTGTTTACCAACGTACCTGTGGACGAGACAATCGGAATGATAGCCGACAGAGTGTATCGTGATCCAGCCTGTACTCCTCTTGACATACCAGAAAATATTCTGAGGAAACTACTCCAAGCTTGTACTAAAGAGGCACCCTTCTTGAGCCCGGATGGGCACATGTATAAGCAAGTAGATGGGGTCGCCATGGGTTCTCCCCTAGGTGTCCTGTTTGCAAACTTTTACATGGGTACCATCGAGCAAAAAGTCTTAGTCGACATGAACTTGAAACCGGCCATATACTGCAGGTATGTTGACGACATTTTTACACAGGTACATGATGTCAGACATCTGCAGGAGCTGAAGGAGGCATTTGAGCAGAGTTCCGTGCTGCGTTTCACTTACGAGATGGAAAAGGATGGGAAGCTGCCCTTTCTAGATGTAACAGTCATGGAAAAGGGCGGAGGTTTCCACACTGCAGTCTACACTAAGGAAACAAACATAGGAATGTGCCTAAATGCCAACAGCGACTGCCCAGACAGGTACAAGAGGAGAGTTGTTAACGCATATGTCGACCGTGCTCTCAGCCACAGCTCAGAATGGAAGCAAGTCGACTAAGAACTCTGTAGGGTAAGGCAGGTCCTAGTCAATAACGGCTTCTCCAATGGTTTCGTCGAAGACATCATAAGAAGGAAAGTGAAAAGCCATGCAACCTCTGAAGAGACAACTAACACAACACCTATACCCCCTATTAGACTATTTTACAGGAACTTCTTTTCCACAGCTCATAAAACGGAGGAAAGGGTCCTGAAAGATATTGTTAATAGAAACGTTATCCCTACAGACAAAAATCAGAGGATACAACTGACGATTTACTATAAAACCAGAAAAACGGCCAGCCTACTCATGAGAAACTCTCCAGACACAAAACAGAACGCTTTAAAAGAGACAAACGTCGTCTATGCCTTCAAATGCCCTCTTGGGGACTGTAAGCTCCAAAAAACCCAGTATATAGGCAAGACAACAACATCTCTTTCTAGGCGTTTAACGATGCATAAGCAACAGGGCTCCATTAAGGTGGCATATCGGTGTAAAATTAAAAGTGGTTCAATTTGCTTATAATTTTTTTTATGAAATGGTTATAGAAAGGGCTGCAGCTGGTCCAAGTTTCATCATCACACCCTAAACAGAAAAGGAGTAAACAAATAAACAACGAATTATGCAACGAATTTTCAAATAGTTTCAGGGAACACATGTGTCAACTAAAATCATTTCTATAACACTCAGATATTAAATTAAGCACATAATAAAGGATTCTAGTGATCAGTTTTATCAAAAAAGTGTTTAGTGCAATAATATAAGTTTTCAAAGATACCCTACTAAAAAAATATGCAATATATGATATTTATAAATTTTTATAAAATCAACAAATAGACTTTGGACTGAAATGTCTACTAGAGTCTGTAGAAGCACAAACGCTACATACAAGGTGTAATTTGCATGTAAATTGATTAATAAATGAAAGCTCTGAAGTAATTTGAAGGTGTAAATTACTTTCCAGAGTAAAATAAAGATCCAAGTTCGGCCACCTGTAGCTGAGCTTGACTTCGACAGATTTCGTTCATAATTGGCACCCTTGCAGATAGGCATCCATTGAGCAAGGTGTGCAAGTTTCATGCAAATCCCTTGATAACAAACGAGAAAAAAAATTGGCCAAAAAAAAAGAAAAAAAAAGAAAAAGAAAAAAAAACAAAATTAAATATAATTATAATTAACATACATATTACAATTATTACAAGAGTTTGTGCTTCTACAGCACATAGTAGACATTTTAGTTGACACATGTATTCCCTGAGATTATTTGAGAATGTTGAACTTTCGTTGCATAATACGTTGTGTATTTTTTTTCTCCTTTTCTGTTTAGGGTGTGATGGTGAAACTTGGACCAGTTGCAGCCCTTTCTATAACCATTTCATAAAAAAATTTATAAGCAAATTGAACAATTTTAATTTATAACGATATTTTTCGATATGCCCCCTTAAGGAACATATTATCTCTTCCCACAACCAAACCATCGCCAGAGAAATCCTAGTAAACAACACAGAAATCATCGATAGATACAGCGATAGCAGGCGGCTTGACGTTTGCGAGGCACTACACATCAAGAAGTCAACACCAGCAATCAACAGCCAATTATTGCACAACTATATTCTACCCACCTCAAGACTCCGCTCCAATATAGAAGCATCAAGAAATATGGACCAATAGGCTTTCTACAAACACTTCTATTCAATATCCATTGTTTCGTGTTCTGTCTTGTGTTGATGAAATTAATACCCTATTAATACTCTTGTTCTGTCTTGTGTTGATGAAATTAATACCCTATTAATACCACATCTTGTTCTGTCTTGTGTTAATGCCACATCACCCCTTCCACCTCTCTCAAATGTAGATATAAAATCGGAGATGCGTAAGTTCTATTCAGTTGTGTATTTGTGAACTAAAGTCTTTGAAAATGTAATAAGTTTTACGAAACGCGCTCGTGTCGCATCAGACTAGAAATAAAAATGAATTTTGGAGAATTGATTTTTGATTTACCTCCAACAGTGAAGCGAAATGTACGAAAGATTGAGAAAGTTCGTGTTAGAGTTATTAATCTTACTTTTTCGGTCATATTTAATAATATATGTCTACAGGAAAGACTGCTACCAAAATATACTAATATATATATATATAATATATATTGTGACGGTAAAGCTTTGGTGTTCGGCTGTTTCAAAAGCTAGGGGCAGGGCCTCGTCACATTAAAGAAAAAAAAATAGAAAAAGCTGGAACTTTCGTCTGTGGTAAGGTAATGGGAAGACACACAAAACACAAGTAAATTTAACAATGAAATTTTAATTATGTTAGAAAAACAAGACATGAATAAAATTAAGCATAAAATATACAAGGCAAGTCAACAAACAAAATAATAAGAATAATCACTGGCAAATGAAAAGTTACGTTAAGACAAGTTAGGTATAGCAAATAAAATAATAATGATGCTGGAATATTGGCTTCGAGCTGCCACCTCCCTTAGTACACGAAAGCCAAGGCTTATTCTTAGTCATCTCTCATCAATGAGAGATGTCAACTGCAAGGAGCACTGGAATATTCTGACTATTCTGGGCCACTGCAGCCCAGACATCAACTTGTGGCGGAGGGCGGAGGGCAGGTGCGACGGGACACCAGCCAATCAGCGACAGGCAGGCAATGGACAAGGAGTTTGCCGGTTTACGGTGGCGGTGGCGAGCAGGTGTGCCAGTGTGCTGGATACGTTTTGCTCTCTGGGCAAAACGTTTTGGAGATACTTGCTGGATATATCTTCTATATTATCTGTTGTTGTTACGTACTTTAAAGCAGGCTCAATCTCTCTTGAAAGAGATTATCGTCACAAGTCTCCCCCGAAGCCTGCGGTTCTGGAAGAAGTACGTCGTCATGTGGTGGAGTAATAGGTGGAGTTGCTTCTACTTCATAAACTCTGGAGAGGGCGTCGGCTATGGTGTTGTCAGACCCCTGGTATAGCGGATCTCCAGGTTGAATTTCTGCAGTTATCAATCCCATCGTTGAAGACGTTGAGTGTAGAAGTGGGCTTGCTGCAGGAAGTGTAGGGTGTTGTGGTCCGTGTTGATGGTAGACCGAGCACTTTTCAGGTATGGAGTAAAGTGCTGGAGATTCAGGATGATGAAGAGTAGCTCCTTGCCAATTGTTCCGTAGTTCCTTGTAGCGGTAGTCGCTGACAGGTGTATTCTCCTCGCCTCGTTGCTGTACTAGGTCACCCCCGATGCTGGTACCACTGGCGGCGACATGGAGGATGAAGGGCTTATCTGACGAGGTGAAAGTGGAATTAGAATATGGCAAAGGAGCACTATTATGGTCCTGAAAATGGTTGGGAAGATCAGTAAGGATTTCTGAATTTGAAAGCGCTGAGTCAGTGTCAGTGCTTTCGGGAGGAGAAGCAGGCAAGGTCTCACTGTGGATGTATGGTTCTGTAAAAGCAGAGTAATTAAGCATGACAGTGGGAGGAGTACCGTTATATAGCTTCAGGAGGTTGACGTGGCACAGCTGGGTCTTCCGCCGCCTATCTGGAGTCTCTAGAACGTAGTTATGGTTGTTTCTGCACTCCTTGATGCGGTAGGGTCCTGAAAACCTGTTTTGTAAAGGAGAACCTGGGATAGGAAAGTAAGCAAGTACGAAGTCTCCCGGCTTAAATTTTCTTACTTTGCTGGTCTGGTCGTAATGAGTCTTCATCCTCTCCTGTGCTTTCAATAGATTATCTTGGGCAAAACTGTGGACTCTCTCTAGAATGTGTTGAAGGTTTTGAAGAAACTGGGGCACATTCTGATGCTCACTGAAGGTGGCATCACGTAGAGAGTCTTTGAAAGCCTTGAGGGGAGTACGGCACTTACGTCCGTAGAGCATCTCATAAGGAGATACTCCTAGGAACTCATTGGGAAGACTTCTATATATGCACATTATCAAATCAATTTGCTTATCCCAATCCTTAGAGGTTTCATTACAAACCTTCTTCCGGAGTGCTTTAATAGTCTGATGACTACGCTCAAGAGAACCCTGTGAAGCAGGATGATAGGGGCTGGACAATACCTGTTTGATGTTGAACTCTTCCAGTGTCCTTTTGAAGAGATCACTGGTGAAGTTGGTACCACAGTCGCTCTGAATCTCCCTGGGAAATCCATACTGGGTGAAGATCTTCAATAAGTGCTTCACAACCGTAGCTGCCGTAATGTTCTTTACTGGAACTGCTATGGGGAATCTGGTGGTAGGACACAGGATGGTTAAGATATAGGCGTTACCTGAACTGGTCCGAGGTAAAGGACCAACACAGTCTATAATAAGTCTGTGGAAAGGTTCCGCAGGCAGCTGTATGGGAATCAGTGGTGCTCTGGGAATAGAGATGTTCGGTTTACCTGCCATCTGACATGTATGACACTGTTTGACGTACTGTTTGACGCTATTTACCATACCTGGCCAGTAGTAGTCTTGACGGATTCCATGGTAGGTCTTGTTGAATCCGTAGTGGGAGAGTGCTCCGTGGGCCAGGTGTAGAATAGTGGGCCGCAGGCTGGCAGGAATCACAAGTTGTTCGACGTTGGCCCAATCGTCCTCCTC
This sequence comes from Procambarus clarkii, assembly GCF_040958095.1. Classification (NCBI taxonomy): domain Eukaryota; kingdom Metazoa; phylum Arthropoda; class Malacostraca; order Decapoda; family Cambaridae; genus Procambarus; species Procambarus clarkii. Next base: position 35,014,301 of record NC_091173.1, read on the forward strand.
CTTCAGTTTACTGGGTCTATATCTGCGGTAGAACAATTCATTCTGTAGGAAGAACCCAGGAATACTGTCGGGTTGAGTCTCAGCCTGGAAAAATAATGGTGTTAAGGTAAGATCTTCCCTCTGTAACTTACGGAACTCCAACTTGGTCAGATTCGGGGGTAGTTTCTGAGGGTCTTGAGGGACAGCGGTGGCAGAAGAGTCATCTGGCTGTGGTCGTGCGGCTTGTGCACGGGTGGTCACTAAAACCGGAGGAGAAACTTCATCACTCTCTTGAACCTTTGCTGGAAATATAGGATTATCCGTCACAGAGGTACACACCTGGGGTTTGTTCATGACGATCAGGTTGGTCGGTTGCAGGTCTTCTGCCAAGTCGTTGCCCAGGAGAAGTTGCACTCCAGGCACGGGAAAAGGCTTTTCCCTGACGGCGACTTGGACTTCTCCGTTCACGAAGGGACAATCCAGGTGGACTCTGGCGAGAGGATAAGGAGTGGTAGCAGTGAGGTCAGTGATGAAGACAGTTTCTCCGGTATAGGCGATGTTGGGCACAGCCGACTTCAAGATGATCGATTGAAGAGCCGCTGTGTCCCTCAAGATCTTCAATTTGAAACATCCCTCCGGATTTGAACCGTTGGCAGAGACAGTCCCAGTATACAGGTGGTTACTGAAAAGAGAAAGATCATTAACATCAACACCAACATTCATCACAGGCTTACCGGACTTAGGAGGAGTTGGTTTGAGTTTTGGCGTTTCGGTGGTTCCTTTGTATTGAGACTTACCACATTTATCTATGGTATGTCCATAGAGTCTACAATACTTACAGTACAATTGCGAGCCAGCTTGATCGGTACTCACTTTCTCGTAACTGTACCACGACTTCTTACTGGAGGATGGTTCTGGTGTCAGCCGGTGGATGAGGCTGTAAGTGTCAGCCGACTTAGCACACTTCAGGTAGTCGGTCTCTTCTTTATCTGCTAAATATAGACGGACAGGAGGCGGCACACGCCTCAAGAATTCTTCAACTAGCATAAGGTTGACGAGTTCTGCAAAGGTAGAGACATGTGCTGCTTCCAGCCATTTCATAAAATATCTCCTTTTGGTATTAGCAAACTCGAGAAAGGTAGTGGTACTTGCCTTCAGGTGGTCACGGAATTTCCTTCGATAACTTTCGGTGGAGAGAAGGTAGGCGTCCAACACTGCTTGTTTCAGAGTCTGGTAGTCATTCTCAGACGCCAAAGTACTGAGTGTAACTGCAGCTCTACCTGTAAGATGTACTCTGAGAAGTGTGGCCCATTGGTCGGCAGGCCAACTAAGTTGATTAGCAAGGGTTTCAAAGGTGGTGAAAAACACGTCAACTTCTGTTTCTACGAATGATGGCATTAACCTACTTGCATGTGATATATTAAAACTGACGGGAAGATTGGCGGTAGCTTGCGGGCGTTGAGCGAGGTGTGAAGTTTCCAACACGAATTCTCGTTGACGACACTCCATAGCCAGAGTCGCTTGTTGTTTGTCATATTCGTGTTGCATCTCCAATTGGCGTTGTTTTGTTTCAAGCTGTACTCGTTCCCGCTCACGGAGTATTGCAACCTCACGTTCCTTGAGGGTGATTTCACGTTCTTGTTCTTCCTTCCTCAAGGCAGCCTCATGTTCTTGTTCTTCCCTTCGTATGGCAGCTGCTTCTCTTTGCTGCTCGAGGGCTTCCCTTTGCTACTCGCGTTCAATCTTGGCCAGCTCTAGTTTGAGTTTCATCGTTGCCAAATCAGTTTTATCTGCAATAAAGTAAGTTTCGTGAGTTTCAGAGTCTATCTTACCTTGTTCTAAGAAATGATCCAGTAACAGGTTGTGTATCTCATTTTTGTTGGCTTGGTAGGGAACTTCTAGTTGATACTCATGTGCAAGAGTGTGTAATTCAGTCCTCTTGGCACGACTTAAAGTCCCTATTTCACCTGCTGGATCTGCACGGAAAGCTTGGAGACGAAACATTGTGAAATTAGCAAATAAATGCACAACGAATATACCGTTGTGATATGGTGAATGTCAGAAACAGGACAACGTGGCAACTGGTACCTATCCTGTGGAATCTTTAACAATTAAAGTTAATTACAAGATGTTAAATGATTAATTAAATCAAGGTCGCAGGAAATCTTGTACCCGGTACTCATGTAAGAGGATAAGGGCAAGAAAATCCTACTAAACAAGCGAAACTGAGTTTCTAAAACAAATGAAACAGTTAATTGCCTCAAAAGTAAAATTGATAGTCCAAGATTGTAGGCATACCTTGCCGAGTCTCTATAGGACATAAGCAAGTTTTTCCCACTGAAATTAATATGATACTTACAGAATTAGCGAACTTTTGTGCTCTGAAAAAGAAAGCTAATTCCCTACCAATGTATGTATCATCATCTCTGACCGACGTGTAGGGGTGCGAGGTGTCAACTGGTGACGAGAACTGCTGCTGAGGTCCCAATTCAGCAACTAAAGTTCGTGCTAGAGGAACTATGGCCCTCTTTATCCTCCTACTGTCAGATTGCAGAAGATTAGGTGCACTTGACCCGAGGGCAGACCACAGTACCAGGGTACCAATATGATGATCTGTCGAAAATATGAGAAATATCCCAGGGACAAAAGATGGTAAACGCGAGTAATAACACGGAGGGAGAGATGACCAATTAAGAGAATGACTGAGGCCTACAGTCACCACGTAATCCAAAGTTGTCTCACCTTCACCATATGCTACTCTCGGAATGCACAATACACACAGCACCATATAAAAATAAAATTGAATATGAAAAATAGTAAAAAGCTACGTTACCAAAGCCCAATACGCTTACCATAAATTACTACTTGGCACCAGTACCTGAGTGAAGCTCCTAGGGCAGGCCCCCACTTAATGTGACGGTAAAGCGTTGGTGTTCGGCTGTTTCAAAAGCTAGGGGCAGGGCCTCGTCACATTAAAGAAAAAAAAAGAGAAAAAGCTGGAACTTTCGTCTGTGGTAAGGTAATGGAAGACACACAAAACACAAGTAAATTTAACAATGAAATTTTAATTACGTTAGAAAAACAAGACATGAATAAAATTAAGCATAAAATATACAAGGCAAGTCAACAAACAAAATAATAAGAATAATCACTGGCAAATGAAAAGTTACGTTAAGACAAGTTAGTTATAGCAAAATAAATAATAATGATGCTGGAATATTGGCTTCGAGCTGCCACCTCCCTTAGTACACGAAAGCCAAGGCTTAGTCTTAGTCATCTCTCATCAATGAGAGATATCAACTGCAAGGAGCACTGGAATATTCTGACTATTCTGGGCCACTGCAGCCCAGACATCAACTTGTGGATGAGGGCGGAGGGCAGGTGCGACGGGACACCAGCCAATCAGCGACAGGCAGGCAATGGACAAGCAGTTTGCCGGTTTACGGTGGCGGTGGCGAGGAGGTGTGCCGGTGTGCTGGATACGTTTTGCTCTCTGGGCAAAACGTTTTGGAGATACTTGCTGGATATATCTTCTATATTATCTGTTGTTGTTACGTACTTTGAAGGGAAGAGCAGGCTCAATCTCTCTTGAAAGAGATTATCGTCACAATATATATATGTATATATATATATATATATATATATATATATATATATATATATATATATATATATATATATATATATATATATATATATATATATATATATATATATTATTAAATATGACCGAAAAGTAAGATTATTAATTCTAACACGAATTTTCTCTATGTTTCTTATATTTCTTTTCACTGTTGATGGTAACTGAAAAATCAATTATCCAAAATTCATTTTTATTTCTAGTCTGACGCGACACTTGAACGCGTTTCGTTCAAGTGTGTGTATATATATATATATATATATATATATATATATATATATATATATATATATATATATATATATATATATATATATATATAAGGCACAACTCTCCTAAACACGAGAGTTAAGTATACAACTTTAGAACACTTTCCCACCAGGAGACTCGAACCCTAGCCAGCACAGAAGCCTTCCAGCAACTGGCATAACAGGTACGCCTTAACCCGCTCCACCACCCGCTCAGACCCTTAAAAGAGATGGTAATTTCGGAGTATTTAAATACCCCAAAGATCAACCCCTCCCAAGAGCACCAGAGCAAGTGAGGGGTCATTTATACGTTAATTTCATCAAGTCCCTGTTAATATGGGAAGACACAGTGTCTCTGCTTAAGGCACAACTCTCCTAAACACGAGAGTTAAGTATACAACTTTAGAACACTTTCCCACCAGGAGACTCGAACCCTAGCCAGCACAGAAGCCTTCCAGCAACTGGCATAACAGGTATGCCTTAACCCGCTCTACCCCCCGCTCAGACCCTTAAAAGAGATACTTAACTCTCGTGTTTAGGAGAGTTGTGCCTTAAGCAGAGACACTGTGTCTTCCCATATTAACAGGGACTTGATGAAATTAACGTATAAATGACCCCTCACTTGCTCTGGTGCTCTTGGGAGGTGTTGATCTTTGGGGTATTTAAATACTCCGAAATTACCATCTCTTTTAAGGGTCTGAGCGGGTGGTGGAGCGGGTTAAGGCGTACCTGTTATGCCAGTTGCTGGAAGGCTTCTGTGCTGGCTAGGGTTCGAGTCTCCTGGTGGGAAAGTGTTCTAAAGTTATATATATATATATATATATATATATATATATATATATATATATATATATATATATATATATATATATATATATATATATACATATTTATATATATATATATATATATATATATATATATATATATATATATATATATATATATATATATATAAATATATATATGTTCGTTTCCTTAGTGTAGACTGCAGTGTGGAAACCTCCACTCTTTTCCATGACTGTTACATCTAGAAAGGGCAGCTTCCCATCCTTTTCCATCTCGTAAGTGAAACGCAGCACGGAACTCTGCTCAAATGCCTCCTTCAGCTCCTGCAGATGTCTGACATCAGGTACCTGTGTAAAAATGTCGTCAACATACCTGCAGTATATGGCCGGTTTCAAGTTCATGTCGACTAAGACTTTTTGCTCGATGGTCCATCGAGCAAAAAGTGTATATATATATATATATATATATATATATATATATATATATATATATATATATATATATATATATATATATATATATATATATATATATATGTCGTACCTAGTAGCCAGAACTCACTTCTCAGCCTACTATGCGAGGCCCGATTTGCCTAATAAGCCAAGTTTTACTGAATTAATATATTTTCTCTAATTTTTTTCTTATGAAATGATAAAGCTACCCATTTCATTATGTATAAGGTCAATTTTTTTTTATTGGAGTTAAAATTAACGTAGATATATGACCGAACCTAACCAACCCTACCTAACCTAACCTAACCTATCTTTATAGGTTAGGTTAGGTTAGGTAGCCGAAAACGTTAGGTTAGGTTAGGTTAGGTTGTCGAAAAAACATTAATTCATGAAAACTAGGCTTATTAGGCAAATCAGGCCTTGCATAGTAGGCTGAGAAGTGAGTTCTGGCTACTAGGTACGACATATATATATATATATATATATATATATATATATATATATATATATATATATGTCGTACCTAATAGCCAGAACGCACTTCTCAGCCTACTATTCAAGGCCCGATTTGCCTAATAAGCCAAGTTTTCATGAATTAATGTTTTTTCGTCTACCTAACCTACCTAACCTAACCTAACCTAGCTTTTTTTGGCTACCTAACCTAACCTTACCTATAAATATAGGTTAGGTTAGGTTAGGTAGGGTTGGTTAGGTTCGGTCATATATCTACGTTAATATTAACTCCAATAAAAAAAAATTGACCTCATACATAGAGAAAAGGGTTGCTTTATCATTTCATAAGAAAAAAATTATAGTAAATATATTAATTCAGGAAAACTTGGCTTATTAGGCAAATCGGGCCTTGAATAGTAGGCTGAGAAGTGAGTTCTGGCTACTAGGTACGACATATATATATATATATATATATATATATATATATATAAGGGATAAACATAGGGGCTGCAGAAGGCTTATTGGCCCATACGAGGCATCTCCTATCTAAACACAAAGATTAATCCAGTGTAATTGGCCTGTTATGTTGGACATTGTCTTCTGTGTTGGCATCGATATGTTCTTGTCTTGTCCTTACTCTCATGGTGGGTAGAGTAAATAGTTCGGTGATTTGGGTGTTCATGGTAGGTCGCTCTATTCTTATGTGAATTGCCTCAAGAATTTGTAATCTTCTTGAATCTTGGGTTTTGTCTATTATGCAAGTATTCTTGTTCAACATTTCTCTTGTTAGAGTAATGTCATGGGCTTGTCTCATGTGATTCCGAGGGGCACCAGATTGAAGATGGCATGTCAAACGCCTCGTCAGCTTGGTCGACGTCATACCTATGTACTTACATTGAAGGTTACATCCTTCGTGGGGGCAAGTGTACATGTATACAACGCTTGACTGCTGTAGAGGGTTCTCCGTCGGCTTCGGGCTGTTTTTGATAAGGAGTTCGGAAGTCTTCTTGGTTTTGTAGAATATTATCAGGTTTATGTTTTGGTTAGGAGTAGTGCTTTTTACTCCTTTACGGATTATTTCTTTCATTATTCTTTCCTCTTTTATATGTTCACTGTGCATGGTTGATTTGTAATATAATTTTATTGGGGGTGTTGTGGTTTCTGTTCTAGGTTCTGAATTATACCAACGGTCCAAGTGTCTTCTTATAGCAGCGTTTATTTCCGCGTTGCTATATCCGTTGTTCACCAATACCTGAGTTACTCTTTCAAACTCTCTACTCACGTTGCTCCATTCAGAGCAGTGGGTAAGCGCTCGACGAATATAAGCATTGAGAACACTGGCTTTGTATCTTTGGGGGCACTCACTTCTACCGTTCAGGCATAATCCTATGTTGGTGGGCTTGGTATATACGTTGGTGCTTAAAGAGGTTCCTGTTTTTGTTATTAGTACATCCAAGAATGGCAGACTGTTATTTTCATGTGTAAATCGGAGTACTGACTCTCTCTCTAGGTGTCTTTTTAGGTCAATTAGTTCATCTGAGTCTTTTACTATTACGAATATGTCATCTACATAACGGCAGTATACAGTTGGTTTTTGTCTGCTACTGAAGACCCTATCTTCGATGGTTCCCATATAAAAATTAGCAAATAAAACTCCTAAGGGGGAGCCCATTGCTACTCCGTCTATTTGTAAATACATGTCTCCTTGTGGACTGATGAAAGGGGCTTCCTTTGTACATGCTTCGAGAAGACTTTTCAAGTGTGGCTCAGGTATGTCTAATTTGGGGGTGCTCTCGTCTCTGTATACTCTGTCCAGTATCATTCCTATGGTTGTGTCGACTGGGACGTTGGTAAAAAGGGATTCAACGTCCAGGGAAGCGATGATTCCATCGGGCTGGGTAGATTTGATAAATTCTAGGAAATCTGCTGATGATTGTAGACTAAACTTACTTGGAGTGTATGGAGTTAGGAGTACGACATCCCTATCCAACTCAAGCAAACCATCAACAGTGAACTATTTAACCTGAAACAACAACATAAAACTCTTGTAGAAACAAAGACACTCCGTAAGTTAACATCCCTAAACGGTGGACAGCTAAAAATCCCTCGTCCTAAAGATGGCTACTTTAACCTGACTTCTTATGATCTTACCCAGGACCAACGAGACCTCTTAAATCTTGGTCTAAATTGTCAATTCTTATCTAAACCAAAGATGCATCAAAAACGCCTGGAAATCGAAATGCTTCTGGACGATATCCATAAGCTAGAAGACAACAAAAAAGTCATCACCACTGACACACTTCAAGCTGAACTACTTGCAGAAGCAGGGAAAAAACGAGGAACATATTCATCTACAATCTTAACCCCACGACTCAAAGAAGCAGCGAAACAACTAAAAAATCTGAAAGACGTAACAATAAGAAAAGCCGACAAAACAGCAGCATATGTATTGATTCCTACCCATGAATACATGAACAAAATTAGCGACATCCTAAGTGACGACTCCAAATTTCAACGAATCACGAGGAACCCCGTAGAAGACCTTAAGCGGAAAGTAAACAAAACAATTACAGCAATCAACGCAAAGAAAGGCAGTGTGCATTTCAATAAACTTCAAGGCGACTATGGCTTAGGATATGCCTACGGCAATGTTAAGACGCATAAACCAGGTAACCCACTACGCCCTATAATCAGCCAAATACCAACCCCAACTTATCACCTGGCAAAGAAACTCAATGAACTCCTAACTCCATACACTCCAAGTAAGTTTAGTCTACAATCATCAGCAGATTTCCTAGAATTGATCAAATCTACCCAGCCCGATGGAATCATCGCTTCCCTGGACGTTGAATCCCTTTTTACCAACGTCCCAGTCGACACAACCATAGGAATGATACTGGACAGAGTATACAGAGACGAGAGCACCCCACAAATTAGACATACCTGAGCCACACTTGAAAAGTCTTCTCGAAGCATGTACAAAGGAAGCCCCTTTCATCAGTCCACAAGGAGACATGTATTTACAAATAGACGGAGTAGCAATGGGCTCCCCCTTAGGAGTTTTATTTGCTAATTTTTATATGGGAACCATCGAAGATAGGGTCTTCAGTAGCAGACAAAAACCAACTGTATACTGCCGTTATGTAGATGACATATTCGTAATAGTAAAAGACTCAGATGAACTAATTGACCTAAAAAGACACCTAGAGAGAGAGTCAGTACTCCGATTTACACATGAAAATAGTGAAAATAACAGTCTGCCATTCTTGGATGTACTAATAACAGAAACAGGAACCTCTTTAAGCACCAACGTATATACCAAGCCCACCAACATAGGATTATGCCTGAACGGTAGAAGTGAGTGCCCCCAAAGATACAAAGCCAGTGTTCTCAATGCTTATATTCGTCGAGCGCTTACCCACTGCTCTGAATGGAGCAACGTGAGTAGAGAGTTTGAAAGAGTAACTCAGGTATTGGTGAACAACGGATATAGCAACGCGGAAATAAACGCTGCTATAAGAAGACACTTGGACCGTTGGTATAATTCAGAACCTAGAACAGAAACCACAACACCCCCAATAAAATTATATTACAAATCAACCATGCACAGTGAACATATAAAAGAGGAAAGAATAATGAAAGAAATAATCCGTAAAGGAGTAAAAAGCACTTCTCCTAACCAAAACATAAACCTGATAATATTCTACAAAACCAAGAAGACTTCCGAACTCCTTATCAAAAACAGCCCGAAGCCGACGGAGAACCCTCTACAGCAGTCAAGCGTTGTATACATGTACACTTGCCCCCACGAAGGATGTAACCTTCAATGTAAGTACATAGGTATGACGTCGACCAAGCTGACGAGGCGTTTGACATGCCATCTTCAATCTGGTGCCCCTCGGAATCACATGAGACAAGCCCATGACATTACTCTAACAAGAGAAATGTTGAACAAGAATACTTGCATAATAGACAAAACCCAAGATTCAAGAAGATTACAAATTCTTGAGGCAATTCACATAAGAATAGAGCGACCTACCATGAACACCCAAATCACGGAACTATTTACTCTACCCACCATGAGAGTAAGGACAAGACAAGAACATATCGATGCCAACACAGAAGACAATGTCCAACAAAACAGGCCAATTACACTGGATTAATCTTTGTGTTTAGATAGGAGATGCCTCGTATGGGCCAATAAGCCTTCTGCAGCCCCTATGTTTATCCCTTATGTTTAGATAGGAGATGCCTCGTATGGGCCAATAAGCCTTCTGCAGCCCCTATGTTTATCCCTTATGTATCCCCCCATGTTTTCACCTTCATATATATATATATATATATATATATATATATATATATATATATATATATATATATATATATATATATATATATAACTGAAAACTCACACCCCAGAAGTGACTCGAACCCATACTCCCAGAAGCAACGCAACTGGTATGTACAAGACGCCTTAATCCACTTGACCATCACGACCGGACAAAATGAGGTGATAGCCGAGGCTATATGAACCACCCCACCGCCGGCACTCGGATAGTTATCTTGGGCATAGCATTTTACCAAATCACCTCATTCTTTGGGGCACACGTGAGGAACACAAATGCGAACAAGCCTGAATGGTCCCCAGGACATATGCAACTGAAAACTCACACCCCAGAAGTGACTCGAACCCATACTCCCAGAAGCAACGCAACTGGTATGTACAAGACGCCTTAATCCACTTGACCATCACGACCGGACAAAATGAGGTGATAGCCGAGGCTATATGAACCACCCCACCGCCGGCGGGGTGGTTCATATGAGGTGATAGCCGAGGCTAAAGTGATAGCCTAAAGAGGTATGAGGTGATAGCCGAGGCTAAAGCATTTGGGCATAGCATTTGGTAAAATGCTATGCCCAAGATAACTATCCGAGTGCCGGCGGTGGGGTGGTTCATATAGCCTCGGCTATCACCTCATTTTGTCCGGTCGTGATGGTCAAGTGGATTAAGGCGTCTTGTACATACCAGTTGCGTTGCTTCTGGGAGTATGGGTTCGAGTCACTTCTGGGGTGTGAGTTTTCAGTTGCATATGTCCTGGGGACCATTCAGGCTTGTTCGCATTTGTGTTCCTCACGTGTGCCCCAAAGAATGAGGTGATTTGGTAAAATGCTATGCCCAAGATAACTATCCGAGTGCCGGCGGTGGGGTGGTTCATATAGCCTCGGCTATCACCTCATTTTGTCCGGTCGTGATGGTCAAGTGGATTAAGGCGTCTTGTACATACCAGTTGCGTTGCTTCTGGGAGTATGGGTTCGAGTCACTTCTGGGGTGTGAGTTTTCAGTTGCATATGTCCTGGGGACCATTCAGGCTTGTTCGCATTTGTGTTCCTCACGTGTGCCCCAAAGAATGAGGTGATTTGGTAAAATGCTATGCCCAAGATAACTATCCGAGTGCCGGCGGTGGGGTGGTTCATATAGCCTCGGCTATCACCTCATTTTGTCCGGTCGTGATGGTCAAGTGGATTAAGGCGTCTTGTACATACCAGTTGCGTTGCTTCTGGGAGTATGGGTTCGAGTCACTTCTGGGGTGTGAGTTTTCAGTTGCATATGTCCTGGGGACCATTCAGGCTTGTTCGCATTTGTGTTCCTCACGTGTGCCCCAAAGAATGAGGTGATTTGGTAAAATGCTATGCCCAAGATAACTATCCGAGTGCCGGCGGTGGGGTGGTTCATATAGCCTCGGCTATCACCTCATTTTGTCCGGTCGTGATGGTCAAGTGGATTAAGGCGTCTTGTACATACCAGTTGCGTTGCTTCTGGGAGTATGGGTTCGAGTCACTTCTGGGGTGTGAGTTTTCAGTTGCATATGTCCTGGGGACCATTCAGGCTTGTTCGCATTTGTGTTCCTCACGTGTGCCCCAAAGAATGAGGTGATTTGGTAAAATGCTATGCCCAAGATAACTATCCGAGTGCCGGCGGTGGGGTGGTTCATATAGCCTCGGCTATCACCTCATTTTGTCCGGTCGTGATGGTCAAGTGGATTAAGGCGTCTTGTACATACCAGTTGCGTTGCTTCTGGGAGTATGGGTTCGAGTCACTTCTGGGGTGTGAGTTTTCAGTTGCATATGTCCTGGGGACCATTCAGGCTTGTTCGCATTTGTGTTCCTCACGTGTGCCCCAAAGAATGAGGTGATTTGGTAAAATGCTATGCCCAAGATAACTATCCGAGTGCCGGCGGTGGGGTGGTTCATATAGCCTCGGCTATCACCTCATTTTGTCCGGTCGTGATCGTCAAGTGGATTAAGGCGTCTTGTACATACCAGTTGCGTTGCTTCTGGGAGTATGGGTTCGAGTCACTTCTGGGGTGTGAGTTTTCAGTTGCATATGTCCTGGGGACCATTCAGGCTTGTTCGCATTTGTGTTCCTCACGTGTGCCCCAAAGAATGAGGTGATTTGGTAAAATGCTATGCCCAAGATAACTATCCGAGTGCCGGCGGTGGGGTGGTTCATATAGCCTCGGCTATCACCTCATTTTGTCCGGTCGTGATGGTCAAGTGGATTAAGGCGTCTTGTACATACCAGTTGCGTTGCTTCTGGGAGTATGGGTTCGAGTCACTTCTGGGGTGTGAGTTTTCAGTTGCATATGTCCTGGGGACCATTCAGGCTTGTTCGCATTTGTGTTCCTCACGTGTGCCCCAAAGAATGAGGTGATTTGGTAAAATGCTATGCCCAAGATAACTATCCGAGTGCCGGCGGTGGGGTGGTTCATATAGCCTCGGCTATCACCTCATTTTGTCCGGTCGTGATGGTCAAGTGGATTAAGGCGTCTTGTACATACCAGTTGCGTTGCTTCTGGGAGTATGGGTTCGAGTCACTTCTGGGGTGTGAGTTTTCAGTTGCATATGTCCTGGGGACCATTCAGGCTTGTTCGCATTTGTGTTCCTCACGTGTGCCCCAAAGAATGAGGTGATTTGGTAAAATGCTATGCCCAAGATAACTATCCGAGTGCCGGCGGTGGGGTGGTTCATATAGCCTCGGCTATCACCTCATTTTGTCCGGTCGTGATGGTCAAGTGGATTAAGGCGTCTTGTACATACCAGTTGCGTTGCTTCTGGGAGTATGGGTTCGAGTCACTTCTGGGGTGTGAGTTTTCAGTTGCATATGTCCTGGGGACCATTCAGGCTTGTTCGCATATATATATATATATATATATATATATATATATATATATATATATATATATATGTCGTACCTAGTAGCCAGAACGCACTTCTCGGCCTACTATGCAAGGCCCGATTTGCCTAATAAGCCATTTTTTCCTGAATTAATATATTTTCTCAAATTTTTTTCTTATGAAATGATAAAGCTACCCATTTCATTATATATGAGGTCAAATTTTTTTATTGGAGTTAAAATTAACGTAGATATATGACCGAACCTATCCAACCCTACCTAACCTAACCTAACCTATCTCAATAGGTTAGGTTAGGTTAGGTACCTGAAAAAGTTAGGTTAGGTTAGGTTAGGTAGGTTAGGTAGTCGAAAAACAGTTAATTCATGAAAACTTGGCTTATTAGGCAAATCGGGCCATGCATAGTAGGCTGAGAAGTGTGTTCTGGCTACTAGGTACGACATATATATATATATATATATATATATGTCGTACATAGTAGCCAGAACGCACTTCTCAGCCTACTATGCAAGGCCTGATTTGCCTAATAAGTCACGTTTTCTTGAATTAATTGTTTTTCGGCAACCTACCCTACCTAACCTTACCTAACCTAACTTTTTCTGCTACCTAACCTAACCTAACCTATAAAGATAGGTTAGGTTAGGTTAGGTAGGGTTGGTTAGGTTCGGTCATATATCTACGTTAATTTTAACTCCAATAAAAAAAAATTGACCTCACACATAATGAAATGGGTAGCTTTATCATTTCATAAGAAAAAAATTAGAGAAAATATATTAATTCAGGAAAACTTGGCTTATTAGGCAAATCGGGCCTTGAATAGTAGGCCGAGAAGTGCGTTCTGGCTACTAGGTACGACATATATATATATATATATATATATATATATATATATATATATATATATATATATATATATATATACACTTGAACGAAACGCGTTCAAGTGTCGCGTCAGACTAGAAATAAAAATGAATTTTGGATAATTGATTTTTCAGTTACCATCAACAGTGAAAAGAAATATAAGAAATATAGAGAAAATTCGTGTTAGAATTAATAATCTTACTTTTCGGTCATATTTAATAATATATATATATATATATATATATATATATATATATATATATATATATATATATATATATATATATATATATATATATATATATATATATATATATATATTGTGACGATAATCTCTTTCAAGAGAGATTGAGCCTGCTCTTCCCTTCAAAGTACGTGACAACAACAGATAATATAGAAGATATATCCAGCAAGTATCTCCAAAACGTTTTGCCCAGAGAGCAAAATGTATCCAGCACACCGGCACACCTCCTCGCCACCGCCACCGTAAACCGGCAAACTGCTTGTCCATTGCCTGCCTGTCGCTGATTGGCTGGTGTCCCGTCGCACCTGCCCTCCACCCTCCTCCACAAGTTGATGTCTGGGCTGCAGTGGCCCAGAATAGTCAGAATATTCCAGTGCTCCTTGCAGTTGATATCTCTCATTTATGAGAGATGACTAAGACTAAGCCTTGGCTTTCGTGTACTAAGGGAGGTGGCAGCTCGAAGCCAATATTCCAGCATCATTATTATTTATTTTGCTATAACTAACTTGTCTTAACGTAACTTTTCATTTGCCAGTGATTATTCTTATTATTTTGTTTGTTGACTTGCCTTGTATATTTTATGCTTAATTTTATTCATGTCTTGTTTTCTAACGTAATTAAAATTTCATTGTTAAATTTACTTGTGTTTTGTGTGTCTTCCCATTACCTTACCACAGACGAAAGTTCCAGCTTTTTCTCTTTTTTTTCTTTAATGTGACGAGGCCCTGCCCCTAGCTTTTGAAACAGCCGAACACCAACGCTTTACCGTCACATTAAGTGGGGGCCTGCCCTAGGAGCTTCACTCAGGTACTGGTGCCAAGTAGTAATTTATGGTAAGCGTATTTGGCTTTGGTAACGTAGCTTTTTACTATTTTTCATATTCAATTTTATTTTTATATGGTGCTGTGTGTATTGTGCATTCCGAGAGTAGCATATGGTGAAGGTGAGACAACTTTGGATTACGTGGTGACTGTAGGCCTCAGTCATTCTCTTAATTGGTCATCTCTCCCTCCGTGTTATTACTCGTGTTTACCATCTTTTGTCCCTAGGATATTTCTCATATTTTCGACAGATCATCATATTGGTACCCTGGTACTGTGGTCTGGCCTCGGGTCAAGTGCACCTAATCTTCTGCAATCTGACAGTAGGAGGATAAAGAGGGCCATAGTTCCTCTAGCACGAACTTTAGTTGCTGAATTGGGACCTCAGCAGCAGTTCTCGTCACCAGTTGACACCTCGCACCCCTACACGTCGGTCAGAGATGATGATACATACATTGATAGGGAATTAGCTTTCTTTTTCAGAGCACAAAAGTTCGCTAATTCTGTAAGTATCATATTAATTTCAGTGGGAAAAACTTGCTTATGTCCTATAGAGACTCGGCAAGGTATGCCTACATTCTTGGACTATCAATTTTACTTTTGAGGCAATTAACTGTTTCATTTGTTTTAGAAACTCAGTTTCGCTTGTTTAGTAGGATTTTCTTGCCCTTATCCTCTTACATGAGTACCGGGTACAAGATTTCCTGCGACCTTGATTTAATTAATCATTTAACATCTTGTAATTAACTTTAATTGTTAAAGATTCCACAGGATAGGTACCAGTTGCCACGTTGTCCTGTTTCTGACATTCACCATATCACAACGGTATATTCGTTGTGCATTTATTTGCTAATTTCACAATGTTTCGTCTCCAAGCTTTCCGTGCAGATCCAGCAGGTGAAATAGGGACTTTAAGTCGTGCCAAGAGGACTGAATTACACACTCTTGCACATGAGTATCAACTAGAAGTTCCCTACCAAGCCAACAAAAATGAGATACACAACCTGTTACTGGATCATTTCTTAGAACAAGGTAAGATAGACTCTGAAACTCACGAAACTTACTTTATTGCAGATAAAACTGATTTGGCAACGATGAAACTCAAACTAGAGCTGGCCAAGATTGAACGCGAGCAGCAAAGGGAAGCCCTCGAGCAGCAAAGAGAAGCAGCTGCCATACGAAGGGAAGAACAAGAACATGAGGCTGCCTTGAGGAAGGAAGAACAAGAACGTGAAATCACCCTCAAGGAACGTGAGGTTGCAATACTCCGTGAGCGGGAACGAGTACAGCTTGAAACAAAACAACGCCAATTGGAGATGCAACACGAATATGACAAACAACAAGCGACTCTGGCTATGGAGTGTCGTCAACGAGAATTCGTGTTGGAAACTTCACACCTCGCTCAACGCCCGCAAGCTACCGCCAATCTTCCCGTCAGTTTTAATATATCACATGCAAGTAGGTTAATGCCATCATTCGTAGAAACAGAAGTTGACGTGTTTTTCACCACCTTTGAAACCCTTGCTAATCAACTTAGTTGGCCTGCCGACCAATGGGCCACACTTCTCAGAGTACATCTTACAGGTAGAGCTGCAGTTACACTCAGTACTTTGGCGTCTGAGAATGACTACCAGACTCTGAAACAAGCAGTGTTGGACGCCTACCTTCTCTCCACCGAAAGTTATCGAAGGAAATTCCGTGACCACCTGAAGGCAAGTACCACTACCTTTCTCGAGTTTGCTAATACCAAAAGGAGATATTTTATGAAATGGCTGGAAGCAGCACGTCTCTACCTTTGCAGAACTCGTCAACCTTATGCTAGTTGAAGAATTCTTGAGGCGTGTGCCGCCTCCTGACCGTCTATATTTAGCAGATAAAGAAGAAACCGACTACCTGAAGTGTGCTAAGTCGGCTGACACTTACAGCCTCATCCACCGGCTGACACCAGAACCATCCTCCAGTAAGAAGTCTTGGTACAGTTACGAGAAAGTGAGTACCGATCAAGCTGGCTCGCAATTGTACTGTAAGTATTGTAGACTCTATGGACATACCATAGATAAATGTGGTAAGTCTCAATACAAAGGAACCACCGAAACGCCAAAACCCAAACCAACTCCTCCTAAGTCCGGTAAGCCTGTGATGAATGTTGGTGTTCATGTTAATGATCTTTCTCTTTTCAGTAACCACCTGTATACTGGGACTGTCTCTGCCAACGGTTCAAATCCTGAGGGATGTTTCAAATTGAAGATCTTGAGGGACACAGCGGCTCTTCAATCGATCATCTTGAAGTCGGCTGTGCCCAATATCGCCTACACCGGAGAAACTGTCTTCATCACTGACCTCACTGCTACCACTCCTTATCCTCTCGCCAGAGTCCACCTGGATTGTCCCTTCGTGACAGGAGAAGTCCAAGTCGCCGTCAGGGAAAAGCCTTTTCCCATGCCTGGAGTGCAACTTCTCCTGGGCAACGACTTGGCAGAAGACCTGCAACCGACCAACCTGATCGTCATGAACAAACCCCAGGTGTGTACCTCTGTGACGGATAATCCTATATTTCCAGCAAAGGTTCAAGAGAGTGATGAAGTTTCTCCTCCGGTTTTAGTGACCACCCGTGCACAAGCCGCACGACCACAGCCAGATGACTCTTCTGCCACCGCTGTCCCTCAAGACCCTCAGAAACTACCCCCGAATCTGACCAAGTTGGAGTTCCGTAAGTTACAGAGGGAAGATCTTACCTTAACACCATTATTTTTCCAGGCTGAGACTCAACCCGACAGTATTCCTGGGTTCTTCCTAGAGAATAAATTGCTCTACCGCAGATATAGACCCAGTAAACTGAAGGAGGAGGACGATTGGGCCAACGTCGAACAACTTGTGATTCCTGCCAGCCTGCGGCCCACTATTCTACACCTGGCCCACGGAGCACTCTCCCACTACGGATTCAACAAGACCTACCATGGAATCCGTCAAGACTACTACTGGCCAGGTATGGTAAATAGCGTCAAACAGTACATCAAACAGTGTCATACAAGTCAGATGGCAGGTAAACCGAACATCTCTATTCCCAGAGCACCACTGATTCCCATACAGCTGCCTGCGGAACCTTTCCACAGACTTATTATAGACTGTGTTGGTCCTTTACCTCGGACCAGTTCAGGTAACGCCTATATCTTAACCATCCTGTGTCCTACCACCAGATTCCCCATAGCAGTTCCAGTAAAGAACATTACGGCTGCTACGGTTGTGAAGCACTTATTGAAGATCTTCACCCAGTATGGATTTCCCAGGGAGATTCAGAGCGACTGTGGCACCAACTTCACCAGTGATCTCTTCAAAAGGACACTGGAGGAGTTCAACATCAAACAGGTATTGTCCAGCCCCTATCATCCTGCTTCACAGGGTTCTCTTGAGCGTAGTCATCAGACTATTAAAGCACTCCGGAAGAAGTTTTGTAATGAAACCTCTAAGGATTGGGATAAGCAAATTGATTTGATAATGTGCATATATAGAAGTCTTCCCAATGAGTTCCTAGGAGTATCTCCTTATGAGATGCTCTACGGACGTAAGTGCCGTACTCCCCTCAATTGGCTTGGCCAAATTCATGTGGATTCCATGAAATTCATGTGGATTCCATCTCATGTTGGAATAGTGCTCAACGAGGTGGCGGATGACTTGGCCAAACGTGCCACATCAAAACCACAAGTTGACATTGAATGTGAATTCACAATGAGACAAATAAGAAGCAAAATCAGAAATATTCAGGGACAGGCAGGAGTGGAGAGGAGAGAGATAATGTATGAGAGAAGTCAAACCAACACTACATAACTCTTAGCCTTTATAACACCCACTGTCCTATGCTTACAAAACAAGTCACAACCAAAAGGCTTAACAATCCCTGGCTTACAAAGGGAATACTTAAATCCATAAATAAAAAAACATGACCTTGAGAAGAAGTATAGGTTAGGAATTGTTTCCAAAGAGTTCTCAAAGAATTACTCATTATTGCTATGTAAGATAATTAGACGAGCCAAAAACTAAAATTCACGCTGTTCCTCAGACCAAATTCATTACTATGAACCCTTCCCCCTCCCCTCCCTTTCAAACCACATGAAGTTATCTAGATATTTGTAATGGTCTGAAAGCATATTGTGGATCCAGTAATAGTCTACATGTGCAAACAATGCATTCTGTTTAGCCTACAAAGGCAAACAAACCTTTGTCATAAATTGAGATTATTCTTAAGTTTTAATTGTATTGTATTATATTGTTGGTTTTAAATATTATAGTTAGTATTATTATAATTTTTGTTTTAAATATAAAAAGTATGCTGAAAATGTTTACTTTGAAGAATTTTGTTTTCTGTAAACATAATTCTCAGGTTTCAAGTTTTTGAAATCTTGAGATCCCCCCAAAAATAAACATTTTTGAATTCCATATTTCATATTATTGTCAAAAATAAACCAAACTAACATGACCAAAGAAAATTAAATCTAACCTAAAGTAACCTTAAACTAACCTAACTATGGATAGATCTAATCTAAAGTAACCTTAAACCTAACCATGTATAGAGTAGATAATAGCACTAATTATGTACTCAATCCCACTATTCCCTTGAGTGGATCTCCTGCCCGAAGACAGGTTGCATACCGAGATTGCTCCATACTAAAAGTCCCATCAGTCTTGGAAATTCTGTTTGGCCTACTAGGGTCCAGATCCAGAACCTGGCACTTCTGAAAGTTAGCAAAGCTTTAAAGTCAACTGGAGGCTTCACAGAAAACGAAGCTTCGAAACTGCCATGCCAAACAACTCTGAAAATTACTCTCACAGAACAAGAGATTCACGCAAGCTCAAACTGATCAGTAATATTCACCAGCATTAAGTGGCCTGGCCCAAGCTGGCAGCTCTGGAGCTGATGAACACCTCAATGAACCTGTATAGAAAAGGCAGGAAGCAAAAGGGTCACCGGGGCTCAAGCAGAAAGAAGAGGCATTTATACATTTGGCGACCTGCTTGGCCTGGCCTGGCTTGGACTGGCCTGGCTTGGCCTGACCTGTCCTGGCCTGGCCTGGCCTGGCCTGGCCTGGCCTGACCTGACCTGACCTGACCTGGCCTGGCCTGGCCTGACCTGGTCTGGCTTGGCCTGACCTGTCCTGGCCTGGCCTGGCCTGGCCTGGCCTGGCCTGGCTTGGCCTGACCTGTCCTGGCCTGGCCTGGCCTGGCCTGGCCTGGCCTGGCCTGGCCTGGCCTGGCCTGACCTGACCTGTCCTGTCCTGGCCCGGCTTGGCCTGACCTGGCCTGGCCTGGCCTGGCCTGGCCTGACCTGACCTGTCCTGTCCTGGCCCGGCTTGGCCTGACCTGGCCTGGCCTGGCCTGGCCCGGCTTGGCCTGACCTGGCCTGGCCTGGCCTGGCCTGGCCTGGCCTGGCCTGGCCTGGCCTGACCTGGCCTGGCCTGGCCTGGCCTGGCCTGGCCTGGAGCCACCAGTGTCAAGCGGGAGTATTGTTTCCTGGTTGGAACACACGCGACCATGATGGGGTTGCTGGTCGTGGCCCTTATGTCACCTTTTACCTGCCCTTGCACGCACACACACACACACACACACACGCACACGCACTATAATGACACTTTTCAGAGTAAATAAATATATCCCGTGTTAAATAATTAACTTATTTACTTGCAACGCCGATACAAAATTTATCAAATTTGTTAAGCCTAGAATGCTTTAAGACTATGAAATATATTGTCTCTTCAGGGCTATATATCATCATGAAATGTATCAACCTCATCAGGGCAAATGGGAGGACCTTTGACAAGCCGCCGGGTTCCTGTCCTCGTCGAAGCCACTAGTATTAGTGACCCTCAGGAAAAGTCGGGTAAAATTATCCATAAACAACTCACGTATTAGAAATTAATTTTACATTTTATTTTAAGTAATAAATAAACTTTAATTTGTGAATCGTTCTATAATTTTATTCATAAATGGTTTACCTTTATAACTGCCTTCCTTTCCAAAATTAAGTAAATTCCAACTTATACAATGAAAAATACTGTACAGTAATATTCTTAGTATAATTATGCATTATATACAAAAATGCCAATGTTCATATGACGTGACACTGAAACAATGGGAACAAGACAAGACAAACAATAACAATTGTTACAATTCTAATGACATTAATATATATATTACAAAAGACAGGAGACACTTTATAGTAGTCTACCCTTCCTAGGTATATATATAGCTTATATAGTTTATATTAAAGTTTTTTCATAGAAACTTAAATTTAACAACAATGCTTGAAATATAATACTTGTATTGACAAATAAGGAAAATTATTATGATACATAAAATTAGAAAGATGAGACTTCCATTTACTAAATACTGTATAATAATTACTTAATAATGTCAAGCACCCAGCTAAGGGTATTCTTACTATATGACAATTATTTTTCAGATGAAACTAACAGCTTAGGACATAATGTATTAGATTTCTGAAACGGAAAAACAGAATCGATGACGAATGTGTACTTATTGTGAAGGGTTCGTTATATAGAGTTGACCGCTCCGGAGGTGGCGTCGCGCCAAGGTATGTTATAGGAGTGATCTGTGCTCGTAAATGGTTTGTTGACTCGCGACCTAACTACCAACAAGGCGATAAGAAGGTAACATCTCCTAAGAACTGCCGTAAATGCTTCATTAATCCGGCCCCTTAACTGCCCCCCCCCTGTTTACCCAGCAGTAACTGGCGACCTGGTTGTAGTAACAGAAGGCTGGAGGGAAGGCTAGTAGGGTGAGGCTTAAGATAAGCCATGGGTTGGGAAAACTCTTAAGCCCTTAAGAGTCTTTAAAAAACTCTTAAGATCTATTAAAGAAATAGATTTATTAATCTGGAATCAATATCACGGAGGAAGGAGCCCGTCCTCATAAAGAGAGACCAAATGTCATTAATCCACCCATCAAACCCTTGTTTATGAACGAAAAACACTTTAAACACGACTCACAACTGACGTTCTCTGTTCGCATCGTACCTACATAAATGCTCCACCTATTTACTACAAATACAAATAATTGCTTACAGAATGTAAACACCTAACTTTACCTAATTTCTGCCTTTTAATATATAATGTTATATACATATTTAAAATACATATTTTTCAGTAGAGAGTAAGTTATAATGGATGAAGGTGTGTGTGTGGTGGGCCCCAGCATGGACGATCACACCCAGGACGAGACAGGTGGCACCTGACTAGGCTGCTGCTCATTTCTCCCACGAAGCCTCACTATTACCGTCTTTTTGTTTCACTAAATTTTTGGGCAATAGCATGCAAATTAGAGTGTAATGCGAGGAGAGGTATGGAGTACTCACCCACCACGGTGGGCTCCAGGTCAACGAAGACCGCTCTGGGGACGTGCTTGCCCGTCCTCGTCTCGCTGAAGAAGGTGTTGAAGGAGTCGTCGCCGTAGCCGATGGTTTCATCAGTAGGCATCATGCCGTCTGGCTGGATGCCGTGCTCCAGGCAGTACAGCTCCCAGCAGGCGTTGCCCATCTGCACCCCGGCCTGACCCACGTGGATGCTGATGCATTCTCGCTGTCGGTACGGAACTGTACGTTATAAGACAATAATGAAGTCGTACAATGGGATCGAACCAACGCATCTCAGGACAGAGACTCACCAAGTGTTTACTCAACTAGTTAATTATGGCGGCTTTGTTTACATTTATTAAACTGTTTATCGACTCCGAAGCAATATGAAGTATGAGGTTGTTTATAACAATATTAAGCTTGGATTGAGTACTTTCGAAACTCATAAACAGATAAATATATATATATATATATAAACGGCCATGATTAGTGGAAAGATGTACTGGGTTCGTATGGATCAAGGCCTATTGATCTATACGAGGCAGCTCCTACTGGCATGCAAGGACGCTTACAGTGACCCATGTATGGAAACTTATATTTATACTCACCTGAACCACCCACGTGCATTATGCTACTAAGCTGGGCTGTGATTCACGTCAGACTGCAAGCAGCTGCATCTAACAGCCTGGTTGACCACACCACCAACAAGGAGGCAAGCACACACTCTCAGTCTCACTGCCTAAATTTCTAACCCATTTAAATGGAACAGGGAAAGAGAATGAGGGTCACCACCGCATACAGGGCTGGGGGGGGGGGGGACTGGGAGATACTACCTGCTAGATGATCAACCAGGGCTGGGGGGGGGGGGGGGACTGGGAGATACTACCTGCTAGATGATCAACCAGGGGGGGGACTGGGAGATACTACCTGCTAGATGATCAACCAGGGGGGGACTGGGAGATACTACCTGCTAGATGATCAACCAGGGGGGGACTGGGAGATACTACCTGCTAGATGATCAACCAGGGGGGGGACTGGGAGATACTACCTGCTAGATGATCAACCAGGGGGGGACTGGGAGATACTACCTGCTAGATGATCAACCAGGGGGGGACTGGGAGATACTACCTGCTAGATGATCAACCAGGGGGGGGACTGGGAGATACTACCTGCTAGATGATCAACCAGGGGGGGGACTGGGAGATACTACCTGCTAGATGATCAACCAGGGGGGGACTGGGAGATACTACCTGCTAGATGATCAACCAGGGGGGGGGGACTGGGAGATACTACCTGCTAGATGATCAACCAGGGGGGGACTGGGAGATACTACCTGCTAGATGATCAACCAGGGAAGGACTGGGAGATACTACCTGCTAGATGATCAACCAGGGGGGGACTGGGAGATACTACCTGCTAGATGATCAACCAGGGGGGGGACTGGGAGATACTACCTGCTAGATGATCAACCAGGGGGGAACCTGCTAGATGATCAACCAGGGGGGGAACCTGCTAGATGATCAACCAGGGGGGAACCTGCTAGATGATCAACCAGGGGGGGAACCTGCTAGATGATCAACCAGGGGGGGAACCTGCTAGATGATCAACCAGGGGGGGAACCTGCTAGATGATCAACCAGGGGGGGAACCTGCTAGATGATCAACCAGGGGGGGAACCTGCTAGATGATCAACCAGGGGGGGAACCTGCTAGATGATCAACCAGGGGGGGAACCTGCTAGATGATCAACCAGGGGGGGAACCTGCTAGATGATCAACCAGGGGGGGAACCTGCTAGATGATCAACCAGGGGGGAACCTGCTAGATGATCAACCAGGGGGGGAACCTGCTAGGTGATCAACCAGGGGGGGAACCTGCTAGATGATCAACCAGGGGGGGAACCTGCTAGATGATCAACCAGGGGGGGAACCTGCTAGATGATCAACCAGGGGGGGAACCTGCTAGATGATCAACCAGGGGGGGAACCTGCTAGATGATCAACCAGGGGGGGAACCTGCTAGATGATCAACCAGGGGGGGAACCTGCTAGATGATCAACCAGGGGGGGAACCTGCTAGATGATCAACCAGGGGGGGGAACCTGCTAGATGATCAACCAGGGGGGGAACCTGCTAGATGATCAACCAGGGGGGGAACCTGCTAGATGATCAACCAGGGGGGGAACCTGCTAGATGATCAACCAGGGGGGGAACCTGCTAGATGATCAACCAGGGGGGGAACCTGCTAGATGATCAACCAGGGGGGGAACCTGCTAGATGATCAACCAGGGGGGGAACCTGCTAGATGATCAACCAGGGGGGGAACCTGCTAGATGATCAACCAGGGGGGGAACCTGCTAGATGATCAACCAGGGGGGGAACCTGCTAGATGATCAACCAGGGGGGGAACCTGCTAGATGATCAACCAGGGGGGGAACCTGCTAGATGATCAACCAGGGGGGGAACCTGCTAGATGATCAACCAGGGGGGGAACCTGCTAGATGATCAACCAGGGGGGGAACCTGCTAGATGATCAACCAGGGGGGGAACCTGCTAGATGATCAACCAGGGGGGGAACCTGCTAGATGATCAACCAGGGGGGGAACCTGCTAGATGATCAACCAGGGGGGGAACCTGCTAGATGATCAACCAGGGGGGGAACCTGCTAGATGATCAACCAGGGGGGGAACCTGCTAGATGATCAACCAGGGGGGGAACCTGCTAGATGATCAACCAGGGGGGGAACCTGCTAGATGATCAACCAGGGGGGGAACCTGCTAGATGATCAACCAGGGGGGGGAACCTGCTAGATGATCAACCAGGGGGGGAACCTGCTAGATGATCAACCAGGGGGGGAACCTGCTAGATGATCAACCAGGGGGGGAACCTGCTAGATGATCAACCAGGGGGGGAACCTGCTAGATGATCAACCAGGGGGGGAACCTGCTAGATGATCAACCAGGGGGGGAACCTGCTAGATGATCAACCAGGGGGGGAACCTGCTAGATGATCAACCAGGGGGGGAACCTGCTAGATGATCAACCAGGGGGGGGAACCTGCTAGATGATCAACCAGGGGGGGAACCTGCTAGATGATCAACCAGGGGGGGAACCTGCTAGATGATCAACCAGGGGGGGAACCTGCTAGATGATCAACCAGGGGGGGAACCTGCTAGATGATCAACCAGGGGGGGAACCTGCTAGATGATCAACCAGGGGGGGAACCTGCTAGATGATCAACCAGGGGGGGAACCTGCTAGATGATCAACCAGGGGGGGAACCTGCTAGATGATCAACCAGGGGGGGAACCTGCTAGATGATCAACCAGGGGGGGAACCTGCTAGATGATCAACCAGGGGGGGAACCTGCTAGATGATCAACCAGGGGGGGAACCTGCTAGATGATCAACCAGGGGGGGAACCTGCTAGATGATCAACCAGGGGGGGAACCTGCTAGATGATCAACCAGGGGGGGAACCTGCTAGATGATCAACCAGGGGGGGAACCTGCTAGATGATCAACCAGGGGGGGAACCTGCTAGATGATCAACCAGGGGGGGAACCTGCTAGATGATCAACCAGGGGGGGAACCTGCTAGATGATCAACCAGGGGGGGAACCTGCTAGATGATCAACCAGGGGGGGAACCTGCTAGATGATCAACCAGGGGGGGAACCTGCTAGATGATCAACCAGGGGGGGAACCTGCTAGATGATCAACCAGGGGGGGGAACCTGCTAGATGATCAACCAGGGGGGGAACCTGCTAGATGATCAACCAGGGGGGGAACCTGCTAGATGATCAACCAGGGGGGGAACCTGCTAGATGATCAACCAGGGGGGGAACCTGCTAGATGATCAACCAGGGGGGGAACCTGCTAGATGATCAACCAGGGGGGGGAACCTGCTAGATGATCAACCAGGGGGGGAACCTGCTAGATGATCAACCAGGGGGGGAACCTGCTAGATGATCAACCAGGGGGGGAACCTGCTAGATGATCAACCAGGGGGGGAACCTGCTAGATGATCAACCAGGGGGGGAACCTGCTAGATGATCAACCAGGGGGGGAACCTGCTAGATGATCAACCAGGGGGGGAACCTGCTAGATGATCAACCAGGGGGGGAACCTGCTAGATGATCAACCAGGGGGGGAACCTGCTAGATGATCAACCAGGGGGGGAACCTGCTAGATGATCAACCAGGGGGGGAACCTGCTAGATGATCAACCAGGGGGGGAACCTGCTAGATGATCAACCAGGGGGGGAACCTGCTAGATGATCAACCAGGGGGGGAACCTGCTAGATGATCAACCAGGGGGGGAACCTGCTAGATGATCAACCAGGGGGGGAACCTGCTAGATGATCAACCAGGGGGGGAACCTGCTAGATGATCAACCAGGGGGGGAACCTGCTAGATGATCAACCAGGGGGGGAACCTGCTAGATGATCAACCAGGGGGGGAACCTGCTAGATGATCAACCAGGGGGGGAACCTGCTAGATGATCAACCAGGGGGGGAACCTGCTAGATGATCAACCAGGGGGGGAACCTGCTAGATGATCAACCAGGGGGGAACCTGCTAGATGATCAACCAGGGGGGGAACCTGCTAGATGATCAACCAGGGGGGGAACCTGCTAGATGATCAACCAGGGGGGGAACCTGCTAGATGATCAACCAGGGGGGGAACCTGCTAGATGATCAACCAGGGGGGGAACCTGCTAGATGATCAACCAGGGGGGGAACCTGCTAGATGATCAACCAGGGGGGGAACCTGCTAGATGATCACCAGGGGGGAACCTGCTAGATGATCAACCAGGGGGGGAACCTGCTAGATGATCAACCAGGGGGGGAACCTGCTAGATGATCAACCAGGGGGGGAACCTGCTAGATGATCAACCAGGGGGGGAACCTGCTAGATGATCAACCAGGGGGGGAACCTGCTAGATGATCAACCAGGGGGGGAACCTGCTAGATGATCAACCAGGGGGGGAACCTGCTAGATGATCAACCAGGGGGGGGAACCTGCTAGATGATCAACCAGGGGGGGGAACCTGCTAGATGATCAACCAGGGGGGGAACCTGCTAGATGATCAACCAGGGGGGGAACCTGCTAGATGATCAACCAGGGGGGGAACCTGCTAGATGATCAACCAGGGGGGGGAACCTGCTAGATGATCAACCAGGGGGGGAACCTGCTAGATGATCAACCAGGGGGGGAACCTGCTAGATGATCAACCAGGGGGGGAACCTGCTAGATGATCAACCAGGGGGGGAACCTGCTAGATGATCAACCAGGGGGGGAACCTGCTAGATGATCAACCAGGGGGGGGAACCTGCTAGATGATCAACCAGGGGGGGAACCTGCTAGATGATCAACCAGGGGGGGAACCTGCTAGATGATCAACCAGGGGGGGAACCTGCTAGATGATCAACCAGGGGGGGAACCTGCTAGATGATCAACCAGGGGGGGAACCTGCTAGATGATCAACCAGGGGGGGACTGGGAGATTCTACCTGCTAGATGATCAACCAGGGGGGGACTGGGAGATACTACCTGCTAGATGATCAACCAGGGGGGGACTGGGAGATACTACCTGCTAGATGATCAACCAGGGGGGGACTGGGAGATACTACCTGCTAGATGATCAACCAGGGGGGGACTGGGAGATACTACCTGCTAGATGATCAACCAGGGGGGGACTGGGAGATACTACCTGCTAGATGATTAACCAGGGGGGGAACCTGCTAGATGATCAACCAGGGGGGAACCTGCTAGATGATCAACCAGGGGGGGAACCTGCTAGATGATCAACCAGGGGGGGAACCTGCTAGATGATCAACCAGGGGGGGAACCTGCTAGATGATCAACCAGGGGGGGAACCTGCTAGATGATCAACCAGGGGGGGAACCTGCTAGATGATCAACCAGGGGGGGAACCTGCTAGATGATCAGCCAGGGGGGGAACCTGCTAGATGATCAACCAGGGGGGGAACCTGCTAGATGATCAACCAGGGGGGGAACCTGCTAGATGATCAACCAGGGGGGGAACCTGCTAGATGATCAACCAGGGGGGGAACCTGCTAGATGATCAACCAGGGGGGGAACCTGCTAGATGATCAACCAGGGGGGGAACCTGCTAGATGATCAACCAGGGGGGAACCTGCTAGATGATCAACCAGGGGGGGAACCTGCTAGATGATCAACCAGGGGGGGAACCTGCTAGATGATCAACCAGGGGGGAACCTGCTAGATGATCAACCAGGGGGGGAACCTGCTAGATGATCAACCAGGGGGGGAACCTGCTAGATGATCAACCAGGGGGGGAACCTGCTAGATGATCAACCAGGGGGGGAACCTGCTAGATGATCAACCAGGGGGGGAACCTGCTAGATGATCAACCAGGGGGGGAACCTGCTAGATGATCAACCAGGGGGGGGAACCTGCTAGATGATCAACCAGGGGGGGACTGGGAGATTCTACCTGCTAGATGATCAACCAGGGGGGGACTGGGAGATACTACCTGCTAGATGATCAACCAGGGGGGGACTGGGAGATACTACCTGCTAGATGATCAACCAGGGGGGGAACCTGCTAGATGATCAACCAGGGGGGGACTGGGAGATACTACCTGCTAGATGATCAACCAGGGGGGGACTGGGAGATACTACCTGCTAGATGATCAACCAGGGGGGGACTGGGAGATACTACCTGCTAGATGATCAACCAGGGGGGGAACCTGCTAGATGATCAACCAGGGGGGAACCTGCTAGATGATCAACCAGGGGGGGAACCTGCTAGATGATCAACCAGGGGGGGAACCTGCTAGATGATCAACCAGGGGGGGAACCTGCTAGATGATCAACCAGGGGGGGAACCTGCTAGATGATCAACCAGGGGGGGAACCTGCTAGATGATCAACCAGGGGGGGGACCTGCTAGATGATCAACCAGGGGGGGAACCTGCTAGATGATCAACCAGGGGGGGAACCTGCTAGATGATCAACCAGGGGGGGAACCTGCTAGATGATCAACCAGGGGGGGAACCTGCTAGATGATCAACCAGGAGGGGAACCTGCTAGATGATCAACCAGGGGGGGAACCTGCTAGATGATCAACCAGGGGGGGAACCTGCTAGATGATCAACCAGGGGGGGAACCTGCTAGATGATCAACCAGGGGGGGAACCTGCTAGATGATCAACCAGGGGGGGAACCTGCTAGATGATCAACCAGGGGGGGAACCTGCTAGATGATCAACCAGGGGGGGAACCTGCTAGATGATCAACCAGGGGGGGAACCTGCTAGATGATCAACCAGGGGGGGAACCTGCTAGATGATCAACCAGGGGGGGAACCTGCTAGATGATCAACCAGGGGGGGAACCTGCTAGATGATCAACCAGGGGGGGAACCTGCTAGATGATCAACCAGGGGGGGAACCTGCTAGATGATCAACCAGGGGGGGAACCTGCTAGATGATCAACCAGGGGGGGAACCTGCTAGATGATCAACCAGGGGGGAACCTGCTAGATGATCAACCAGGGGGGGAACCTGCTAGATGATCAACCAGGGGGGGAACCTGCTAGATGATCAACCAGGGGGGGAACCTGCTAGATGATCACCCAGGGGGGGAACCTGCTAGATGATCACCCAGGGGGGGAACCTGCTAGATGATCAACCAGGGGGGGAACCTGCTAGATGATCAACCAGGGGGGGAACCTGCTAGATGATCAACCAGGGGGGGAACCTGCTAGATGATCAACCAGGGGGGGAACCTGCTAGATGATCAACCAGGGGGGGAACCTGCTAGATGATCAACCAGGGGGGGAACCTGCTAGATGATCAACCAGGGGGGGAACCTGCTAGATGATCAACCAGGGGGGGAACCTGCTAGATGATCAACCAGGGGGGGAACCTGCTAGATGATCAACCAGGGGGGGAACCTGCTAGATGATCAACCAGGGGGGGAACCTGCTAGATGATCAACCAGGGGGGGAACCTGCTAGATGATCAACCAGGGGGGGAACCTGCTAGATGATCAACCAGGGGGGGGGAACCTGCTAGATGATCAACCAGGGGGGGGGAGATGATCAACCAGGTATTTGAGGATTTCAGAAGAGAACTGAAGGAAATGAAGGAGACAATACAAAGCCTCCAGAGTCAACGTTGAGCAGCTAAGGATGAGATCAAAAACAACTCTAGGAGAATCCCAGTCACACCCAGTATGAGTCAATCCCAGTCACACCCAGTATGAGTCAATCCCAGTCACACCCAGTATGAGTCAATCCCAGTCACACCCAGTATGAGTCAATCCCAGTCACACCCAGTATGAGTCAATCCCAGTCACACCCAGTATGAGTCAATCCCAGTCACACCCAGTATGAGTCAATCCCAGTCACACCCAGTATGAGTCAATCAACCCCCTGGAAACAAGAGATGAAATTGATGGAGGGATTTTTCCAAAGGTGCCCTCGTTTGTGGAAATGTTACAAAGCAGCCCAGATGCCATGTCTGCTTTGAAAGCAGCCACTTCCCAGGAAGCTGCAAAGTGCACTAGTCAGCTGCTGGTAAGAAAGAGAGCCGTGGTAGTTGATGGAGTTCAGAAACCGGAAGGCTCCACCCAGGAGTGGAGAAGGAAGGACCGAACAACTGCGACAAAGGTCCTGGAGGATTTACTTATGGTGGAGGCTGATATCAGCATAGAGAAGGGTTTTCAGGCTCGGTGGTTACAAAAAGGAAATGAAGTGACTGATAAAGATGGTGTTCATGAACGAGGCAACAAAAGAGGCACTCTTATCCAGGAAGAGCAATCCTCTGAATATAAAGGAATACAAGGATGATTTTCTGCAGAGGAACATGACAAGGGAAGAAAGAGAGACAGGGCAGTAGAAACAAGAAAGAGACGCAAGGAGAGGAAGGGTAATGGGGAGCCACAGGCTTCAGATCAGCATCTTCAGTAACTTAAGAGAGGAATGAGACCCCTTCAACGGCAGGCCAGTGTCCCCCAGAGAGGAATGTAACAGAAGTCACCCACTGTCCCACCCCACAACTTTTCTCCCCCAATCACCACCTACTCCTCTCCAGCCTTTTGAGACTCTTCAGCCCATGACCTTTTTCCCCTATCACATGCCCTCCTTATTCCCCCTCCCCTGCCCTCCCACCCCAGGTCTTTCCCCTTCCA
Source organism: Procambarus clarkii (assembly GCF_040958095.1). Lineage (NCBI taxonomy): Eukaryota > Metazoa > Arthropoda > Malacostraca > Decapoda > Cambaridae > Procambarus > Procambarus clarkii. The sequence goes on from NC_091173.1 coordinate 35,045,507, forward strand.
TTTCCCTCCCAGTTCCCCTATTCCATGCCCTCACTGGCCCCCTCACCCCAGACCCTCTCTACCCTAATATTCAAGGGACACCAAAGGTAACTAAGGCTGGACAACAGAGAGTCAGCTTCAAAGTAATGAACTGAAACAAATGGATTACAAACAATGCAAGTGAACGTGGGAAAAGAGCACAAGATGAAAACCTGGATATAATAGCACTCACTGAAACAAAACTGTCAGTTATCATAACAAATGCAGTGTTTCCACCAGGACTACACAGTAATAAGGAAAGAGAGGGAAGGAAGGGGAGAAGGGGAATGCCCTATTGATAAGTAAGGAATGGAGTTTCGAGATGGTTATGTCAGGCTGCAAGGGGTTCAGAGACTACATAACAGGCACCATTATGATGAAAGGACAAAAACAATATTAGTACCTGTGATATATATAACCCTTCACTAAATGACAGAGAACCCAGACAAGAGTATGACAGAAACAACATGGCAGTTAATACCATAATTGAAGAGGGCAGGCAGCCTTTGTCGCCTGTAGAAATCAGTCCTGCCTGCTTATCATTGGAGACTTCAACCACAGTAAGATAGACTAGGAGAACAAAGAATTGCATGGAAGCGCAGAATGGAGAACTAAACTTTTGGATGTGGCAAAAAGACACGTTTTAAGCAGGCATATAAGGGGATCCACAAGAATGAGAGGCAATAGTAACATCACAGCCTTCCACAGAAAATGGTGACGGGTGCGCTTAACAGATGGCGTTGATATCACCACAGTGTAGATCACTTGTGTGTTTGTGCAGGGGGGACGGGGGGAGGGGGGATTGTACAGAGTCGATAACGAGGACACCAGTAGACTGGCTGGCCTAAAGACCCTGTAATGAGAGCTCGGGTGACTGTATGGAACACCAGGTGACTGTATGGGACACCAGGTGACTGTTGAAGGGACCAGATGACTGAAGGAGAGGTCAGGAAAGTTTAGAGAAGGCCTAGGTTTGGCTTCCTATAATCAGGGACAAGAAAAAACAAGAAGTTTGTTAGTGGTTATTAAGGCGCCCCTAGGCCTAGAAAATCTTGTTAAATCGTTTAGAAAATCTAGTAAACCGCCTATAAAACTAGAAAATAGAGTAATCTGCCTAGAAAAGCCTGGCCCTAATTATTATCCACGTAGGAGACTTCAACCCTCCTAGTCTGAAGTGGAAGCAAGCAACAAGTCAAAATAAGGTAGTAGGCTCAGGAGACCATCCAGCACCGACTGTGTCGCAGAACAATCAAAACCGCCTAATTATTCAGAATGTTAGTACCAGAGCAAAATTTTAAGCCATAAGCACGAGACAAGATTCACCGTTCTCTTACAGCACGACTGTGCTGTGAGAGAACGCAACGTACAATGGGCTAACCCCACGAACTCAAGCCACCCACCTAACCTAACCAACCGAGGCGGGACCAAAGAGCCAAAGCTCAACCCCCGCAATCAGTTAGTTTTAGTTTAGTTCATTTATTATGCACCCCATACCCATCTTGTGGGCGGTAGTGGAAAGGGTTACAGAGGCACATAATGGGCTCAGGGACTGAACCCCACAATTCATTTAGCTAAGCAAGTTACAATCTTGATGAGCTAGTTACAAAATTCAATATAAGTCGTCACATCAACAATGGGTTCGAGATCGACTTCAAGTACAGGTTCTAAGCACAACTAGGCAAGTACCGATGCTGAGATTGAGGTGCAAGATGGGGATAATATTACAGACTTGCATTACGGGCTATTCATGCCCGTGCCACCTCTTAATTGGCTTAATCTTCATCAATCAATCAATTGACTTGCACTCCCATGACCCATGTCGCTCTGGGCGTGATTAGCGGCTTTATTAAGAAAATAGCAAAACTATATCATGTATCAATACAATGTAATATAACCAGTACATATTATTATTTTTAATAAGAACCCGGGCGCAGTGATAACACATTCGCCCAGAGGTTCACAAGCGATTTGGTCTAGGTTCGTATCCTGACCGGGGAGGATTGACTTGGCCCCAATAACTTAACTGTTCCCGCCTATGTTCACCCAGCAGTGAACGATTGGCGGTTCGTATTCCAGGGGGAACAAGTAAGGTTATCATGAGCTATGGGAAGGAAAAGGTCTCAGCTTGCTATGAGGAGTCAGAGGTCGCCTGTTCCTGTACTCACCAGCGTAAAATAAGAGAAAAAAACCGTCATCATGCATAGCTGCGCACGCACATGTCTCTGTGAGGGTGCGCATGTGTTCCTGACCTTGTTTTCGCCCGCATGCGTTTGTGCCTATGTATGTCTGCATGTATCTGTGACTATTTTTATGAATAAGCAAGTGTATTTATATGCTTTCCACGCGTTTCAAAACTAAATTAATATACATTTACTTATAATACAGGAGTGTATTTGCTATTGACAGACTATACCTCAGGGGCAGGGGGGGTTACCCATGGTAGTACTTACAGTAACATTTGGTCGATAGATAGTACCAGTAGTCATGGTCCCCCAGATAGTACAATTTTGTACTATTAGTTTTATACTCCAGAAAAAAAATAAAGCTAAAAGCAAACTTAAATACTCCTAGCTAGGAGTATTAAATGCAGGCAAGCAAAAGCTCACGTTGGCAGACCCCCATTTAATGTGATGTGACTCAGTAGTGCAGCTATACAGGCAGATGGAATGTGGCACGCACTTCGTATTAATAAAAATAAAAATGCCCCATTCGCCTTTGCAGTAGGAAAATTGCAAAGGAGTGAAGAAATACTCAAGTGAAAAATTGACAATTTACTCTAATATCAAAATGAACAGATAACATATGAAAAATATACAACACCCCTGAGTTGACAACTAGTTCAACCTCGATTCGGTGCACTATATGGGATCAACCCCAGTTTGTTGCAGGGTTGGATTCGTTGCAACAGGTGACCTTCAAGAGGCATTTGCATCAGTGTGTGTCTTTTTTCTTGTACACAATAAAAATGCATTATCATATTATATACTGTACCTATTTATTGCTACTCTACTAAAAAATACTGTTATAGTTTTATTTACCTTATTGTTGGAGTATGTTCATCTTGAATTCTTATAGAGTTTTGAATACAGAACAATAAATTTGTACAGTACTGTATTATGCAGTTAGCATTATATTATGTAGTTCTGCTGTATGTTGAGAACTACAATACAGTTTATGAAAACTATTGTACACTAAAATTACTGCAACTTTAATTTTAACACTTTAACATTTTGTACAGCACTTAAATTAAACACATGTTCTAACTGTGTACCCCACACATGATGTTCTAGATGTTTGCATCAGCTTTGCTGGTGCTTGCTGCTGCTGTGTTGGTTTCAGCTGGTTAATGATTCTTCAGCAATTTTTTCTGTTCTTAATATTATGCCTATTCTTAAATCTTTCCAACCATTCTTCACTAGCTCAAAAATCTGGAATGTTTATCTTTGAACATCAATCACATGATCATGGATGGAATGGTGACTAACTGGCGGGCAGGCTTTCAGGCAGATGGGCGGCTATTTGGGCTGGCGGTGTTGGTGGGCAGCTATTCGGGCTGGGTGGGTGGATTTTGGCAGGCGGATGGATGGCTATTTGGGCTGGCAGTGTGCATGGGCTGCTATTTGGGCAGGTGGTGAGCGTGGGTGGTTATTCGGGTGGGGTAGGTGGATTTGGGCAGGTGAATGGGCGACTAACGCCGAGGAACTAGGTTTATACACCCTAGTTCCTCGGTGTTCAGCCTACCCACCCTAGTAAACTTCAGCGCGGGTAGGCTGAAGTTTAAGCCAGATCCAGTAACAAATTTCTTTCAAATATTGGATTTATATCATATATATTTTTGGATTATATATTTAGTTCAGCAACATTATTAGGATAATAAGAGTTATAAAAATACTTATGTTAGAAATGATTTATTAATTTTATTATTTCGAGGCCGTTACTCGATTATCACTTATTATTACCTCAACTGAACTGTATTATTACCGCATGCAGGCGATGAGTCACAATAATGTGGCTGAAGTAGTTTGACCAGACCACACATTAGAAGGTGAAGAGACGACGACATTTCGGTCACCCCTTCTGCTGCTCTCACGATCGATAGGTTCGGATCCCGGGAGCCTTGCTTCGGCTGCTGCGTCGCTGGCTTCCTCTGCGGGTTTTTCAGGGTTCTGTGCAGTGGCACCTCCCCGAGCCTTCACTCGATGTGTTCATGGATGACCCGTCTCTCGGCTTGGGTTTTATAACAAGTGGTCATCAGGCCGGCCTGGGTCAGTGGGGTCCGTCTTTTTGTCGAGCTCACAGCATAGTGAGGGAACAAATCCACAAGGACCGTGACGAGGATTCGAACCTGCATCCAGGAGCATCCCAGACACTGCCTTAATTGACTGAGCTACAACATGGTAGCTCAAATTCGAATCCTCATCACGGAACTTGTGGATTTGTTCATTTGATGCATCACGTTACTGTGATTTCTGTGTGTAATGGTGAGGGAGTTTGCAGCAGTGTGGCATTCACTTCAGAGGATTTGGGTCGCTCCAGGAGCAACGATCCGGCTCCTTTCAGACTGCTCCCCGGTGGTTCATTGACTAAACTGCAGGGGTTTGATGCGGTCCTTGGTTCTTTGGGGCTGGTCGCTTTGGGTGACTCGTCTGCTGAGTTTTTGGAGTTTGGCTCTCCTGGCGGTTCATGTTCAGGGGGTGTCAAACGTCCTGGTGGACGGCCTGTCTCGGTTCATTCCTCTTTCCACAGAATGGACGGTCGACGCCGACACGTTCAGTTGGCTCTGCCGGACATACAGGCGCCCAGAGGTGGACCTATTCGCATCGGCCTGGTCGAGGAGTCTTCCAGTGTTTGAGGCGCCCTTCCCAAACTGCGAGGCCGTCGGGGTCGATGCCTTTCGGCTGGACTGGTTGAGGCAGAGTTACCTGTACCTCTTCCCTCTGGTCCGGTTGTTGCTCCGGATCCTGGCTCGGTTGGAGACTTGCCAAGGGAGAGTAGTCCTGTTGGCTCCTTGGTGGCCGGGCCAGCCTTGGTTTTAGGCGCTTCCAGCTCTATGTCCGAATCCAAGAGTCTTCCTGCGGCTCCGCCTCTTTCAGCAGATTGGTCCGGTCCGGTCCGTTCCATGGCTGGTTCGATCTTCACCTCCACTCTTTGCGTGTTGTCTCTTTGACGCGCGTCTGCCACCACTTGTATTGTGATCAGGTGGCTTAGTTTATGGTGTACCACCTGTGAGTTTCGTCTAAATGGCAGTATGAAATTTCCTGGCAGTCCTTTCGGCATTTTTTTGTCTCATAGTAGGTTGTCTTCGATTCTGATCGGGTTTTGTCCTTTCTCTCTTAGTTGTTTCAGGATCGTCATTTTGTGCCAAATACTGTCGCCTCGTTTCGTGCGGTGCTGGCGGAGTCGCGACAGCTTGTTTTTGGAGTGGATGTCACTTCTGCTCATTTCTGCAAGCGTTCGCAGACGTTGTTTCACCTCTGGCCTGCTTATGTGCCGCCTCAGCCGTCCTGGTTGTTGGACCAGGTGCTCTCTTTTGTCTCTTCTCGGTTTGTGGTGGCCCCCTAGGTTCAAGACTGTTTCTCTTAGGTTCTTTTTTGAGGGCATTGGCCTCTGGAGGTCGGGTCGGGGAACTTCATGCTCTCCTCTGGCACAGGGGTTTCTTCTCTTTCGGTCCTGGTGTTCATTTCGTTTGTTTGTAACCTTCTCCTTCTTTTATGGTGAAGAATCAGTCTGCTGCTTTCCAAAGTGGTCCTTGGGTTGTTGATGCTTGGTTGGTTCATCCGGGGGTGCATAATGTTTTGTGTCCAATTGCAACTCTTCGCTGGTATCTGCGCGCCACGGCCTCCGTGGCAGGAGACATGCTTTGGGTGGACCTGTTTTCCCTTCTTCCCTGTTCCAAGGTGCGGTTCTCCCAGGTCGTCCGCAGGATTATTCGGTTCAACCAGCCTGCGGTCTATCCCAGTGCCCACGATGTTCGTAAGTTCGCGGCTTTGGCTGCTGTTTTTGGTAATATGTCCTGGGGTGACATTCGGGCACAGGGCTTATGGAGGTCGAACAGGTTCCTGGCTGTATGGTATCTCGTATATATTCCTGGGCCTTCTTGGGCGTGTGTAGCCTTTTGTCTCGACTTCGAGTTGAGGAGCGAATGACGACTGCCTCCCAGTTAAGTCCCTCTTTTTCTTTGTCTTTGGTTAGGTAGCTGCGGTGAGCCGAAGGGGCTCTCCACAGAAAACCAGCGTTGAATGTAATGAATACCATTTTCTGGGTGAGACCTGGAGGCTCCCCAGCATCCCTCTCTCCCTCCGGTCGGCGGTTTTTCGCATTTTTTGATATTTAGCCTCTGAATTGAGGAGAGTTGCCGGGGTGGAGGTCTGGGACCCCCCCGTCCCCCTCCCGGGGTGGGGGTGGGGGGGGGGGTTGCGAAGACGGATGCGCACCATTTGTGGTGACGTCATACTTGTTTCCTTGGTTTTGATTGGGGAGTTCTGTTGCTAGTTCGGCTTTCGTTTTGCAATTTATTTGATCAGCAGTACTGTAGTTTGTTTTGGAATTCCTACCTTTCTGGGTGCCTGACCTGGTAGATGGCAGACGAAGACTGCTTCCAGTTACACGGAGGTGTCTATAGGCCATTGCTCCTCGTGCCTCTCTTGAGGGGACCAGGTTCTGGCTCTGGTCCCCGGTAGGCCTAAAACTCCTTCGACTGACTGTTGCCACGGTCTAATATATACACATCAGCCCAGTATAGCTCCGGGGAGCCTCCGGGTCTCACCCAGAAAATGGCATTTCATTACATTCAAAGCTGGTTTTTTAGTAGGGTAATAATATATAGGTACAGTATATAATATGATAATGCATTTTTATTGTGTACAAGAAAAAAGACACTGATGCAAACGCCTCCTGAAAGTCACCTCTTGCAACGCTCCAACGCACTGGGGTTGGTCCCATAGTGTACGTTATATCGAGGTTGTACTGTATTTTTAAAAAGTGCATTTTCTATAACCATTTGGCTCTTATTTCAAAGCTATGACTGTCCACTATCTTCTCTTCCAAAAGCAGAAAACACTATCTAGTGAAACACACTAGAGATTTTTAGCATACTCTACCTGCTATCTTAATACAGTACTACTTAAAATAATTCCTTTTATCATATACCTTACTTACTGAAAAATGCTGATGAATGAAGCAGAGTTGATGTGGATTGAATTTCTACCATGGAATAATTCAGCACTGAAGAACAGCAGTGTTGGTTAAGTGGCATACTTAAACATAAGGTTCACACCTTATTCTGAGAATATTTGCTCTGTATTAGTACTGATTCAAATGACTAATGGAATGGCATATTATGAATAGCCTGTGAAACAAGAGTATACTTACTTATAATAAGCAATGCGTCTCTGTGAGTCATAGCAGCTGTATATGCTCTGTATAGAGGCCCACATCCTTGTCCCTCGGGTTCCTCCTTAAAAAGACAGTTTTATGAGGTTACTTCACATTCACTTCATCTGCCTATACTTGCAAAAACATGTACTCTAGATGAAAACCACAAAGTCTCACTGAAAAATCCACCGCTGATTATAATGAAAGGCCACTTCCTGGTGGGTACTATTAGTGGCTGCTCGAGCTACCTGACTAACTCCATGTCTCAACATCCAACCAGAGCCATGGAGTTGCATGCACCTACTGGGGACCATGATCAGACGCTGGCTCCCTTAATAAACACAAGGAAGTTTGGGAGAATACTGTATCAACCCAGGCCAAATGGAAAAAAATGCAGAATGGTAGAGTATCTCAAAACAAGTCTGACAAGAGGTTACAAGTTTCTGGGGATGCCATCTGATGATGGCTTAGGTTAATATTGTATCTCCAGACTCCCTTACCTCTACTGAAGGGGCCACATTTTGGTCCTGGAACAAAGTAAGCACTCATGATGCAAAGAGCCTAGTGGGGTGCTTTAGACATGGAGCTAACCAAGAAGGCAGTTCAGGGAGTCACTGAAGGGAGGCCACCCAGAAAAACCCATAGTTGAATTTAATGAAACATTCTTTCTGGAGGAGCCCTGGTGGTTCCTTGAAGCTATCTTGCCGAGATTGCGTCATACTAAAAGGATACATTAGTCACAGAAGTTTTGTTTGGCCTACTGGGAACCAGAGCCAGGAAATGGCCCCCCCCCCCCAACCTTACACACAAAGGCACAGGAAAAAAACAGCTTTGAATGTAATGAAATGCCCTTTTCTGGGCGAGCCCCGGAGGCTCCCTGGAGCTTATTGGGCTTATGTACGGTATATTAGACCGGGGCATTAGCTATAGAGTTCAGACTTACCAGGGACCAGCACCAGAACCTGGCCCCTTCAGAGAGGTTTCAGGGAGCAATGGCCCTGGAAAACCCTCTTGTGATTGCGGTTTTTCCTTATCTGCCATCAACCTGGGTTAGGCACCCAGAAAGGTAGGCATAACAAAACAAACCCCACATAGTATGAAACTAACAACAAAAACTGAACAGAGAGATAGAACTCCCTACAATCCCAAGGAAACAAGCAAACATAACACATTACCAACATGCCGCTCGTCCGCGCAGCCCTACCCTCCCCGAGTGGGGGAGGGGAGGGCCCTGGACCTCACTGTGCCGGCTGCAAAGCGCTCCAGTTCAGAAACTAAGCTTCAACAAAGGCGAAAACACCGTCGACCTGTACATACTACTAGCTCTTGACAACAATGCTATATCATCCAACGCACTTTGGATGCATAAATGTTTATGCATCCAAATAATAGAAAATTGTCATTATTACTCAGGAACTTTGCTTTGGTGACTAGAACAGTGAAAATTTTAAACTTACCCATTTTCCAAAACATTCCAGAGAAGATTGATTACCTGTCACGCAAGTTAATGGCGATTCTTCATCAACGGTACATTCATGAGCCTCGTGATGCTGCATTCAGGAGCCTACTACTACTATAATAATAATAATAATAATAATAATAATAATAATAATATTTTATTTAGGAAGAGTACATACACAGATGCAGAGTTACAAACATTCTGATTGATTTATAGATAGAGCTAGTACATACAATACCTAAAGCCACTAGTACGCATAGTTTCGGGCAAAATGTTACATTGTTACAATGTTACATTGAGTAGGAGGACTTGCCTCCGCATGTCAACCCCAATAAGCTGCGTTAACAAGTCTTACAGACATAAATATTGATTAAACAATCGAAATAAGGAATTGCATAAGACCTCGAATTCTTCATATATCTGAATAAATTTTGATATATAACGTGACTGAGCGTGGATTCACTATCTCGTTAACCCCGAAACGTAGTTGGACACACACACACACACACACACACACACACACACACACACACACACACACACACACACACACACACACACACACACACACACACACACACACACACACACACACACACACACACACACACACACACACACACACACACACACACACACACACACACACAC